>NC_055658.1:21172237-21362237 GCF_017976325.1 Chelmon rostratus | reverse complement strand
CAAACAAATAAAATCCTGATCCCATTAAGCCTGAGGGATTTAAACGGAAAGAGATTTTTTTGACATAAGATGGTATGATGTTGGTGTTTTAAATGTTTATTTTTACAAGGCCACATTTGGCACTGTTCATTTATGTCTGACAAGCTACCGTATCGCGTCTCGCACGTCACGTGGAGAGAGATGACATGTCGTTGATAGCACTATTAAAAAAAAATCTGTTATGCAAACGGTGCAAGTTGGAGTCCATTGGGTTTGAGCTGAGAATCAGAGCTGTCTTATACGATGCATACACTTCAGTGTGTTTAGATTGATTACTAACATCTGAGGTCTGTATTGTTATTGCCTGTTTTACTGACCACCACCACCCTGCTGGTGTACTGGTTGATATTGTGGTACATTGTTTTACTAGAGTACATTTTCTGCCTTTAGTTGCCAAGATGGAAGCTCAAAGTTCAACAGAATTTACTGCACGCCATAACAATAAACCAGGCTCAGTCATCAGCATAGTGATGGGTGGAGCAAACAAAGGCTGCATTTACATGTGAGACAGTGCTGCCGAGTGTATTTAACCAAGTAGTGCTGATCCATAGATACCATGGTCCGCCTCCCATCCCCCTGTTTAACTGCTGTAAGCAGTGTGTAGCTATAAGCCACACCCAACACAAGCTATTGAAATATCAGCTGGTGCAGATGTGAGGGCCAAGGCAGGGAGCTGAAGGGAAAGGGCAAATGTTTAGACACAGTAATGTCAGATTGTACTGCTGAAAGAAACTAAACAAAACAAAAAAAAACCTCAGCGTTATTAGTTTTTTAGCATGATTGAGAAGGGCTGTGTTTTTTAGACTTAGCGTGAGAGTGACTGACAATGGTCAACAATAATATCTGGCTGGCAGCTGTGTTGATTAATAACTAGATGAGCTAGGCAGAGGGAAAAAGGCTGTAGGAGATAATGGATTTTGCTTGCTGTTTGTGTGTGTGTGATAATGAGAAAGTTGTGGCAGTGCTGATGTTTGGGAGAATAGTGAGATGATGGAGGAATCAGTCATTATGACACAGACCCACTAGCTCCCGAGCTTTAGTTGGATGTACTCGCCTGGAGATGCTGACAGGAACTCAGGCCTCTTAGCTGTTCTGTTGACTAAAGTATTGATCCGGTGGCATCGCTGAACATGCTCAGTTTTGATCATTAAATAAAAGCTCAGTTTGATCATGTAATTTAACTATGAGACAAAACATGTTTGAGATCAGGAAGCTTATCTCTTGGTTAGTCAGTGCACACTTCCATAACCGCCTCGCAGTTGTGGAGACGCAGCTGATTTAACCATCAGCA
The DNA here is from genome assembly GCF_017976325.1 of Chelmon rostratus. Lineage (NCBI taxonomy): Eukaryota > Metazoa > Chordata > Actinopteri > Chaetodontiformes > Chaetodontidae > Chelmon > Chelmon rostratus. Next base: position 21,360,907 of record NC_055658.1, on the reverse strand, counting down.
TTTAATCAAATGCAAAGTCTTGTTAGTGGTGAAGGACAGCTGACAATTGTTCTGCATTGGCGTGGCCATTCAAATGTGTAACTGATTACACTTATCCATGTTGTTACAAGTTAATGAGCTGTGTAACCCATTTTTATTCAGTGTAACCATACTTGGCCTACATGCAGAAAAAGCATCAGATAAGGCTGCGTGCAACAGCCGCTTATTGAGCCTAATATCGTCTCAGTCAACCTTTTAGAGCGTACGTTACATCATACCTTCCAGCCATTTTGAAACATCATACTCATTCTGTCCGGTCAGATGACAGACTGGCACAATCATCCAGAAAATGTCATATAGCTCATGACCTCTTATACTTATTTGATAGTTTTTTTTTGTATCTATGTTTGTTTATTTTCTAAACCGACCCTAGTTAAATTTTCTCAACACAGCCAGTTGCTTTCAGTACTTGGAGTTAGTATTAATGCCACTACGTTTTGTTTTATTAACCTCTTTCAAGTACACTAAAATCAAGAGGATGCCTATGAACTTGTAACACACAGTGTGATTTATACTGTACTGTAAGTGTTTTGTTATTTTACATACACATTCACAGTTGTAGATATTCCTTAAAGTGATGTATATGTATAATAGGTCTTGTGTCCCTTCACAGAGCTTTAAATACTCAATTACTGCCCCTAATTTGTCATGGTGACAAATGTTTCAAGATCATAAGGAGTCCGGAGTAGTCTACAGAAAACTGGGCAGGTCGCCATGTACAGTCAGTCTTGACTGAGCCTCAGACTGGTCAGAATTGTGACAATGAAATTTGCCTGACTTTGACAAAAGCAACAAATTTGAACATGGCCATGTAGTTTGTCTTGCCCGATGAAATCTGAATGGTGTGACGCTGTGACTTAATCTTCAGTGCTTACATATGTGCGATGGAGAATCTTTTCACAGCCCTTTAGGATATGGCCGTAGTGATCACCAGTTTACAGTTGTAGCGCCTACTCTGTGTCCCTCTCCCTTTCTTTTAACCGAGAAACGGAGTTCAGATGAACGGGCCCTTGGTGCAAATGTGGCAATGATGTATAGCTCTCTCAGTATATGTGAAGAGGCTGGTGGGAGTGTGTGAATATTTCATCTTAGGTGTGAAGATTCATAGCTGGTGAATGTTCATGCTAATGGAGCTTCTACTTTTCTACTAATTACAAATGGAACAATGAAGAACAGACAATGTGGAGCAGAGTTTTCTTCAGAGCTGAAATGAAATTTGAGGCCAACATAAGTTTAACATGTCGGCGTGGAAAAAATATACTAACAGGAGTGGGATATCCACTTGGCTTTTATTGCCTTTTATTTTTATTCTAAAAAAATTATAATACACTGACTTGTATTCGTTCAAAGGTAGTTTCATTAAAGCAGGTCGGTCTCGGGCCTGAATCATGATCAGTCACAGACTCATGGCACACACATGGCACATTTATGCCACAGAGTAGAAGCTTCAGCAAAACCAAGTATGCAGATTTTTACATCAGTAAAAGGTGTTGTCATTTTTTACATAGGAAAACAGCTAATGCTTCAAAAAACAGCCTGTAGGTGAAACTGTGCTTACTAAACATTTTTGAGGCACACACACCATACATTATTATGACATCTTACTCTGGATGTGCACACAAGACAGACGGAAGGAGAAAGCTTGGCAGCCTAGCGGAACAAGCCGTAATATAACACTGGCTTAGTTGTTACAGGTATAACAAGTAAGAGTGTTGCAGGAGCTCACCCCAGTTAGAAAGGAACATCTGCTGTTTGTAATGATGATTATAAGACTTAGCTATTTAGCTAGTGTACATGTATCAAGGCCGTGACTGTGGAGTCCATGTTTTTACCTGTCAAGGCCCTCTCATCATTAACTTCAGTACTGATGTCAGTGGAGTGGAGACAAAGCCGGCAAAGTCAGTGATGGAGTGCAGGCAGCACACATACTCATTGTGGGTTGGCTTGTACCGGCCTGTATTTGACCTGAACCACCAAATACAGTGAGAACTGGTGTGTTTGTTCATCTGCATATGTGGATGCTGATGGAATGTGTGCCTGCACGGCCACAGTATAATGAGGGATGGTTGTTTTGTTGCTAATGTGGAGTGATGGAGACATTCCACGTACACGATGACAAGAAGCTCAGGGGAGAGATTCATACCAGAGGAGAGTCCTGTTCATATGCATGCACCACCCAGGCTCTCCCCATAAAATATTAATGCATCTCGGCTGCAGAGGTACTAACCTTCCGCTAAAGTCATTACTCCAGCCTCCGCTCTCTTGAGGGTGTGTTCAGAAAGCTTGAGGTTCTGTGTGTATTTGGTGTCCAGTGTATGCTCACTCTTCCATTGCATCTGACCCTTCTTTAAGCAGGGAATGAGGCCTGAGATACGACTATTATCCTAATTGTCTGCGTTCTTAAGGGTCTGTTTCTCTGAGACCACTGTGCTGTCATTACTACCTGGGTTTCTACTCGAACCATCAGTTCCATTTAATTACAAGTACATACCTTCTGGATTACTTTGCTAGTTCCCTCTGCCAGCCGCTTGGCAAGCAAGTTAGGGTTCATATCAACATATGGAAAATCTGTCTGACTGATGAGAAACATGAATGAAAGCAGCCGATTAAAATATGGATGCACCAGCCGCTGTGGCAGGTGGACTAGCAACATGACACATATCCAAAAAAAGATGCTATGTGTTTGTCAGTGATCTTTTCCTTGGCTATTAAAATGCTGTAATATCAAGTAGGGCTCCTGATCTGGGGGCCTTTGAGGAAAATACAGCCACATTAGACATTTTCATGACTAAAGTCCCAACTGATGTTTAGGTTAAAATAAATGTCGTACATTAAAGTCAGCTACTGTGGAATGGTAGAGCCTGCTTTAAATGTGAAGTTTGGTTGATGACATTCTTTAGAATTAAATTGACTTTATTCTGTACTGAACCTTAATCAAAGCTTATACATAGAACTGTAAGATCTAATAGCCTTCAGACAAATCAAAACATATCCACAACGATGCTCTTGTGCTTTTCTGCCGGAAGGGGAAATAACCCTAGGGAATAGCTCATCTGTTTAAAAAAATAATGCGGGTGTCTCTCCTGCGAAGTGTAATTCACTAATGTACACTATTTTGTTTAAAAAGTGGCTAATTTCACACATAAAAATTATAATTATGTGTGAAATTCATTATATAGCAGATTGAAAAGCTGTTTGAGATCTGCTCAAAACTGCAGGTGTTTTTCACAGCAGACATTTTCCATGACATAGCAGGAAAAGCACAGGTGTAACTGATTCCAATCTATTCCGGTTTAAGAATAAGAGTTTAGCTTGTTTTTCATGTCACATTTGCCTCTTCCATTTTAAAATTAAAGGCCTGTTTCACTGAAAGAGACTGAAATTCATCATACTGAGTATGCCGTAAAGCAGTATTACAAATGTCACCTCAGCTATTCTGGAATGTGACCACAGGGCCTACTTTCCATGATTTTGTATGGCAAAGTCTAAAGCATATACAGCACGTAGAGGTGAAATTAGTTTTCAGTAGAGAGTATTGCTAAAAATTATTTCCCATTTAATTTTAACAAATGACACAAGGGTACTGATAGAGTTGAGGTTTGATCCAAAACCTGTTCTATACATACTTGATGTGTACCAATATGCTCCCTAACAAAACTACCCCTGGGTCAGGCAAGGGTTATTTAACAGGTCAGGCTTGACTGATCACAGCTCTCTGCAGGCTGGAATTTGGTTTTCCAGGCAACCTACCTGCTGAAAAATAACCTCATATAATCATCAGATGAAAGCTCTGTGCTGCTCATTCCCTTTTTTGTCTCTCCCTCCCCCTCCTCCTTTACATTTTTTTCCCTAATACAAATTTGGTTCTTTCAGCATGCTCAAAGCCGTGCATCCCAATGTTTCCTGTTAGCAGGCATGCTCTAAATATACCGATACTACTACAAAGCAGCAGGGTAGCAGGAAAATATCAAACAAAATGGTGCTCGTGAGATCAATTACATGATAGAAAATGGAGGTTTAAGTCTAGCGTATATGCAGCAGCGTATAGCTGTTCATATTTCAGTGCTTGCCTGCTAGCTGTCTAATCTCTTTTCTCTCACTTTTTCATTAGGAAGAGCTAAAGCTGTTTTTTAATTGAGTGTTTTCCTAGTTAATCCCTTGCAGGGTGTGTATGTGTGCATGTTTGCGCGTGTGTGAGAGACATATAAACATGTTTGTGGGTCAGTGTTGCATGTTGTGTTGAAAGTCATGCAAATGTACGCGTTCTTGTGAGTGTGTTTGCGTGTGCATGCTGAATAAAGCAGAAATCCCCTGTGTGGCCATGTGCACTGTGCTGATACAGTATTTGGCTTTAAGAAGGGCTTGATGGTGCTGTTACTACTGTTTCCAGTTGTGGCACTGAGATTATAGCCCTCCATTCATAAAAAGGGGGATTTCCTGACAAGAACCAGCACTACTGTCTCAATAAGCCCCTCAGGATGAGAAACACACACAGATACATGCACGCACACACACTTAGCAGTTCTGAAGATGACTCAGTCACACACAATCTGAATTTCTGAGGTAGTCACACTTAAAGGCGATGAAGGTCTCTCTGAGAAGCTGAAGCACTGCATTGCAATCTTAGCCTGCAAAGCACTATCATATCTTGATTCTATTAAAATCAAACCATCACACACACACACACACACACACACACATACAGTGGCAGCATGCCAAGTAGGGCAGGACAACACTGGGGGACAAGGGATGGAGGTTATTTGGCACAATAAGAGGATGGGAGCCAAGCAAGCCTCGAACAGCAAGTAGGCTATCACTCTCAGGAAGAAAATAGTAGTATCCTATCAACAGGGATCACTCTGTAATGTCAGATCGGGGGCAGCTCTAGTCTAATTAGAGATGCAAGATTATGTGTGGAGGATGGCCTCTTTAAATCCTGGTGGGGAGGCAAATAAATCACTTTCCTCTCCATTAGTGATAAACATTAAGTGCAGCAAGCACCATCAAGGTGCAAATGCATCTAAATGTAAAAATATGAAACAAGGAGGAATTTTACTCTGCAAATAGTCGAAATAGTGGCATGTAAAATATTTAGCTGACAATGAAATGAAACACATTTTGAACATACAAACAGGGTTTCGAAAGGCAATGTTTGTGTTATTTCTGGCATTAAAACCGCTCATACATAAATTTAGTGAAAAGCAGGCATGTCACTGCTTCCTAAAGTCAGGAAAAAGCAAGGCAAGTATGGGTGTCCTCAGTCATAAAGGTGTTGGATATAAAGATTATCATTTTAATATCTGGTGAGTAATTTCACAATGTGTATTTTATTTTAGATGCAAGGTTTGTCATCCATGTAAGAATCAACAAGTAGTCCCACTCGGCCTAAAGAAATATCTAAATAGCACCTAATACAGCAGTGGCATTGTTCGGTTTTAAAAGTGCTCCTCCTGTATTACAAGTGGAATATTACTATTAGTTCACTAATTAAATCATTCGCCCCGATTTTTCCTAACAGTGTCTCTGCTTTGCTTTCTCTGTCGACAAAGGACTGACTGATTACATTTCGGCTCTTTTTGTATTCTTGTTCTGTTTTTTTGATTCAACAAAAGTTACACTGGCAGTTGTTGCAAAGCTCCCCGCCAAATGCTTTGGCGTTTACTAATGTGCCTTGGTGTACCCAAAACTAGTTTTTAAAGCAGGCTTGCTAAAATACCCAGCCTGCTGAGCGCGCCTGGTACTGTGTGAAGTGAAAGGTTGAGTAACATTAAACAGCACATGTGTACATGTGTATTTGTAGTCAGAGTATATTGCAAAACATTTGAGGCCCTGAGTGTGTTGCTGCTAGTCCAGGATCAGTCCTGTGTGTACTGCTCTGAAGGAACCAGCAGGTCCGTCTTAACTGCATGGTTTAGGACAAGTTTCCTACTACTTTGCCAGTGAGTAGGATTATAAGAACTGACACCTGTGTGTTAAAATGAATGAGACTTTTTGAAATCAGAATCAAGCTTGTTTGATTTCATTTTCCGTTTGTCACCCAAAATCTGTGATGCAAAGCTGTGTGGTTATTTTGTCAATTTCTCAATTTTCTTTCTTCAGCTCGTCGGGGTGTTAAGCAAATTCAGATGCTTATATGGCAACCCTAATCCTTCTTTTATAATATAAGGTCAGCAGATATGGTTCCTATGGCATGAGTCCAGTTTTTCACATCAGGGAGACTTGACTCTGCCCTGAAAGAGTAGATCTGGCTGATTTTAGACCTCTTTTCTCATTAAGAGGTTGATTTGAAAGCCTGTGTTCCCTCCCTTTCATTTGAGTTAATATATTTCAGCCTATGGTTAGACTATTCAGTTGAAGGGAGCACTGACGTGAGCACTGATGTTGGTAGACCCCTGGGGTGGTCCTGTGTATCAGCCACAGCGGGGTGGAACAGGCTAAAACCATCACTAAGATGTGGCTTCTCTCTCTCTCTCTCTCTCTCTCTCTCTCTCTCTCTCTCTCTCTCTCTCTCTCTCTCTCTCTCTCTCTCTCTCTCTCTCTCTCTCTCTCTCTCTCCTCTCTCTCTGTTTGTGAGAGTCTCTGCACAATATATACTATTAATCATAGTAACTTTAAATGATTCCACGTTGCCTACCTCTTGCCTACAGTATATGGCAGTACGTAGAAGCCACCTCACCATCAATATTCTGTCTGTACTGGCTCAACTGATGATTTCACAGCCCTCAAGTATCTCGTTTCACAGTTCAGGTTTTCCCATATGGGGATCAGAGATATGCTTTAGCCCTGTTATGTGCTGTTAGCCGCTGAGCTGCTGCCTGGTAATATGACACTGTTATTCTGCAAGGCCCGTATCCTAGCCAGCTTTTATTTGGTGAAGGAAGAACATTGTGTTTTGTCCCGTTCAGCTGCTTTATAATGTTTGTTTTTTCATTCTTCCGGGTGTCACAGCTGGTTCATTTTTCTTTCATTGTGTCCCTCTGACTTGGCACGCTTGTCTCAGCCATTCATAGTGTCATTGGATATGTACTGGTGTTTTTCACAGGAAGTGATGTCACTATGAACATTGCCGCCCACATTGCCAAATACACTCCCAAGGGCATGTTGCATGGCAACCATAAAGTGTCATTGTCAAGAGGATTTGTGAAATATAATATCATCCAGAGGGGGCAGGGACACCAGGAAGAAGAGACATCTTTTTAGCACAGTGCTGCTGAAAGAATCTACTTTTTTCTACTGTCAGACATCATAATAAGTATGTGTTTGAGTGTTTGTGTGTCCGGAAATGTCTTTGCTGGAATTTGCCACTTAGTATCAGTATATCAGTATTATTATATCATCTTGCTATATTTTTTGTCCCAGGTCAGCCTTTTTTAGGTGGAAGCTGTGATATGTTGAAAACCCTGTGACGCGTTGTTGCTGCTGATGGTAACTGGTCAAGTTAGTTTGGCCAGTTTAACGTGTCTGAAGTATGTCTATGACTGTTTTAAGGGGATTCATCAAACTAGTGTATTTGTGTTCAACTACAGAAACCTATACAGAAGCAGTGTAAATGCATAGGCCTTTCTGGGGTTTTCTCTTCTGTTCTACATACTCGTGTCACACATGGCACATGATTAGGGTTTGGGTACAAGTAAACATTAACTGCTTCAATGCTGTTCAAGAAACTGTCAGTCTCCATCACCGAATTGAATGGGAAGCTACTCAACACCGCAATCAACTGAGTTGAAAAGAAGCTGGATTAATCCTGGCCTCAAAAATGTTATATCTCAGTCAAAGTATGCTGAGTATGCCAGTCTATGACAGGAGTAAATCACAATGCTACAGCTAAGAACGCTGAAGCGTATACACATGTCGTCCCCCACATCTAATACATGGAATTGATTTATGGAAATAGGCAGTGTATCCTTTGATGTTTGGTTGACTCGTTGAACAAGCTAATATGCTATCTTAACAGGTTGGCTTGCTGTCTCCTGCATTATTGGCATGTTCTGCAGGCTGACCGCCCGTCTAGTGGCCCCATTCTGTGCCTAAGGAACTGATTTGCTATCTAACAGAATGACTTGTTGGCTAACAAGGGAAAATACTGGCTAGCATGGGAATCTTTGTGCACACTCAGTATGAGTCTCTTCTGTAATCTCATATGAATACACCCCATAGGGACATCCTTCTCACTGGAGACATACCTGCTCATGCAACAGTCTGTCTGACTGTGTGCGCGTGTGTATGTAGTACAGAGCATGTTTGTATTTGTGGGACGGCTGTGTGGATTTGTTATGTGTAAGCACGTTGCAGAGTGAGAAAGGGAAGATGTTGTATTGTGTCAGTATGATAGTGATGTTTTTATTTTATTTTTCCCATTAACATCACACCAAGCCAGAGATTTGGCGCCTTTGTCTTCTGTGAGATAATACACGTGGAGAGGCGCAAGATGGGAAGTGTCTGCATATGTGGTGAGAGAATATATGGAGAAAGGTCACAGAAATAATATGTGATTGTGTGTGAAAGAGAGAGGAGAGAGCGATAGAATGAAGCGCTGGCGAAAAGTGTATGCTTGGTTCTATTCATTGTACAATCTGCTGCTATCTGGGCTCCTGATATGATCACATCCCTGCAGTCTGTCTTGGTACTGCTTTTGGACATTAGGCCATGGTGAGAATTTCGACACTCACAAACTAGCAATAGTAGCTGAAAGGGAAAGATATTTGCCAAATTATGATCAAATGACGTTGGCCTGAATCCGCAGACTAGGTGGGAGCTTTAGCAAAGCACTGAATTCCTTTCTCCATAAACTCTGGCAGCTCCCATTGTGAGCATGTTAATACATGTAAGCATTTCTTACCATACTTCAGCGGGTCCCCAAGCTGCTACTGTATATATGTAGGGGTCAAATATTGCATGCTGACAGCTGTGCAGAGAGAGATTCTTATAGAATATAGGCTCCTGCTGCAGATGTATGTATCGTGTGCTTACTGCAGTGCCCAAATTTATGATCACTTATCTCACTCCATCTTACATTCTGGTGCAACCTTGCAGGGGCCTAGTAAATGGTTTTGGATGTCTTCTCTTTTTTTTCTTCTTTTCTTCTGCAAGACATGTCCACGTGCATGTTTGTCTGCCATGGTCACTGAGTGTAAGCCTCTTTTTAATGTCTGTATGACAACACAGGCTCATCCATCTCTTATAATCCATTTAGGACAGTCCCTCACCCAAGCAGTTCCTTATCCATCCAGAAAATCTGTTAAACTGTCTTAGTGTAGATTTACTGCAGAATTAACTGAATACTTTCTGTGATTATTCTGAAATAAATGCCAGCTCTCTTTGCCTGAGGTTTTCACTGTGAAGAGCAGTGAAAGAGATGAGTTTGCATTGAAAGGGGATGCTAAAATTCAAAAGATTTGTTCTCTCTCTCGTTGTTCTTAAACGATAGGTTCACATTTTCAGCCTTTCTTCTTAAAGCAGTACTCACATGCCCGTATGTACATCAAAAGGTTTATTGGAAGCTGTATTTGTTCCTCTTGTCCGTACTGGCCACAAAGAGATTGGATCTAATTCCACTGTAAGTGATGGGGAACAAAGTCCACAGTCCTCATTTTATATAAAGATGCATTCTGAAGCTCAGCTAGAGTTGGACAATCCAAAGGTTTTCCAAAATTGATCTGTTTTGGAAAACCTTTGGATTGTCCAACTCTAGCTGAATTGCTGAAAATATGAATTTGTGCATATAGTACTTTGATACTGACACAGTAACACAGTTCTAGGTTAGTATTTTGTAGGCCTTCATACACATGCACAAGGTCACCGTACTGAAGTCATTTTTTAGATATTTTACTTCTGATATGAACAGTGACACCATTGTGAGAGACAGTGGGGTTAAATATACCAAGATTTTGATTATACATGGCAGATGAGTTCATTTTTATACTGGCCAGATGTTTTAAGGTGGTTTTTCTCTCTGGGCTGCATCTTAACAACAAAAAATACTCCTATAGCAACAATGCAGTAAACATTACTATCTGTATTTGAAGCATGTTTTCATTATTCTGGCCTTCATCTCATCATATTCATGGTGCTTTTTTCCCTCCCGCAGGAAAATTGTCATCAAGATTGGGAAGAAGAAAAAACGGAAGCCAGAGTCTTCAGAGGAGGAGTCTGATGATGACCCTCCCTCCAGACACACTTCTAAAATTGTGGACTCTGTAAGATCCTGCGCACGCACGCACGCACACACACACACACACACACACACACACACACACACGCACAAATAAACATTAACACACATACTGTATAAACCTAAGTGGGGTGGTAATGTTTAGGAGCTTTTGCCGTGTATTTCTTCTCGCTTTATCAAATTGAAACATTCATCCTAAACACAGTGATTTTAGGTGGGAATTTATTTGACAGTTTTTAAATTCCCCCTTTATTCAGATGTGGTGGTGTTATTACTTGTGGTGTGACACCTCTACTGGAAGAAAACGAATGGAATTTTTTCTGTTGCCATTCTGGTACAAGGCACTGAGTGAACTGGTGTTCTTGGTCTGAGTGTTCACACTGCTGCTGAGCCTAGAGGAACGCTTCGCAGCTTTAGGTTGAGCCTGCTAGGCTTGGCTCTGTGGTTCACGTAGAGGTCTTGCAGTGGGTGGCTATCTCAAGTACACATTCTTATCTGTGTTGATGACGGAGACATCTGCAACACTGCACACAACAGTAGCACCTAGCACCTGCACAATCCACACACCTAAACTGAACTAAACAACTGAGCAGTTGTTCATTTAAAAGGAAATATTGTTGCCACAGCAGCTGGTGAATTTATATCCTTCAGGTTTTCACCAGAGTGTGATAATATAACACTTTGATTTTTAAAGTAGTTTAATAAATTAAATTATCACATTTTTTTTTCAAATCCAGAGTAATGATAGACATTTTCTATTTTCCGCTAAGCACAAGAAAACTTGATGATTGCTCACATACAGTTGAGATCTTAAGGTGCAAGAAAACACCCCAGAAGGTAAATCAGTACATCCTGGTGGATAAGACCTTGCATAAAATCTTTAGGAGTCTTTTAAAAGACATGTTTATGTTGAAATAATGCACAAGTAGTATGTCTCAAACGGTGTTGCCTATGTGACGTCTGCAGGTTTGAACTTGTTGTTGGAGTTTCATTGTCTGTCGGCATTTATCTGTTCTTTGTTTCTTTCGAGTAAACAGTAATTGTTTGCATACAGTTCCCCACTTCATGTGCAAATTGTTGAAGAATGAGTCTGCTGCGTCGCTACAGACACCAGGTTCATAATGCTGCAAATGCAAGAGCTTTCAGCAGTGGAACATGGGCTCAGTCACCATTGTGTTACCTTATAGGCGATAGACAGTGATTTAACAGACTTTTTTTTATTTGAAATCTTTGAGATTATTACTTTAATGCAATCCTGTGATCAGAGAACTATGGCTGACTACACTTGACAGATATGACAGATATCTCCTATGTTAAGAGCGACGTGTCCGTGTGTGCAGGGATGACAAGTGACTGTCTCCTCCTTCGCCCTACCACCTCCCTCCCTCTGCTTTTTGCATTCTATCTGGACTATTGCCTATCATATAATTATGCTCGATAAATGGTGGCCCTGGCCTTAATTAAAACAGTCTGTTGATGACTCATTTAGGATGATCCTGTTGAAAAAGTCACGGTAGCATAGCTGACAGCTAGAATTGATGCATAGCCACCTCAGGGCTTCAGTTCTATTGTCATGGCATGTGGCAGGTTTGACTTTCCAGCTTCTGGTCAGCTAGGGCTTGGGGATGTGAGGGTATATCTCCATGGGGATATTGTACTCCACACCTAATTAACTTTGGCTCAGTGGCATTTATTCCTAATTAACTACATATTATCATTAGGAGGGGCTCGTCTATTGATGCAGGATACAGCAGCCCACGCATATGATAATTATAAACGCTTGACAGGAAGGGATAAAAAAAAAAAAGTTAGATTTTAAAGCACTCATTTCTGTGTGTGTGTGTTTGAAGGGGGTCTGACTTACAGAGCATAATGTTTTTCTGAATTCTTTTCTTGGTTTATAGAAATCTAGGTCATTATGGGTTATATTCATTCGCGGTTTTCAGGAGGAAGGAGAACTCATACTTTGTGATTCATGTTTTTCAGCTATCACCAAGAGATATGGTGTACACTATATATGAATATAAAATGTCTCTTGATACAGTGACATTGGAAAAAATATATATATTTGAATGTAGACAGGATGTTACGTTCATGTCATTTTCTAAAACATTCAAAGTTGTAGGGTGTATGTCAGAAGTATATCAAAATGTTGGAAGGACAGTCAGAGATTTAAAAACTTGCATTGATGATTAGTAATAGCCCCAACTGTGATTTACATGGACTGGGAATGTGAAACTGCAAGATGATTTAGCTTAGCTAAGCAGGAAGGACACTCAGAGCCTTGAGTGTGTATACGTTGCATACTGTGTTGTTTTTGGCTGGAATACAGCAGAGCAGGGTCAGCCCTGTAAATGCAAAAGTCTGTCCATTACTTACTGAGCGAGTGATGAAGTTACACCGTAGGTTGGTCAAGTGTTAGTTTCCCACTGAGACGTTGCTCTTTGAAAATCAACAGGCATGGGCAGTCCTCAATTCAGTCCTTAGACCTTTTATCCTGAACAGGAGTATTTATTTTTCAGTTGAATATTTTTTTGTAAATGTGCTTCTTCCACCTCTTCTAGAAGAGGCGATCTAATCGCCAGGTGAAGAGAAAGAAATACGCCGAAGAGCTGGAGGCTAGGTTGTCAGATGATGAAGTCAAGGTTATTGTCAAAGCCAAGAAGACCAACACTGCAGCATCCAAGGAGCCTGCCCTTCAACTCTTTGTAGTAAGTAGTTCTGCCTACAACTCCATCCTAAGTTGAGCTTAAACGAATTTATTATTTAGAAAATTGGGGACCAAAATAGAGCCAAGTAGTTTCATTACATGACATTACAATTATTTAAAGTATTTGTTGTCTTACAAACAACAATCCCAGCAAAGGGTTGGTTTTTTTGTGACACAGATGCACATAAATATTGTTGAGAATAAATTATTTACAGTATGTACTGAAAAACCAGCACATTTTCTAGCATTACATGCTTAGTGAGGTGTGGTACTTTTCAACACCACGTTGTGATGTTCAAGCCAGAGCCTGTGCAGTACGCCTGTACAGTGAGGGGAGCAGCATATTCAGTGCCCATTTTATCATTTAGATGCAACAGCAAAGAAATTAGGAGGGAGTAGTGTGATGACAGCTATGCTCAAAAACATGTTTCTACAAATATTATTGTCATACTTTTTCAGTTGCTCTGCACAGGTGAAGGCAGTACAAGTTGCTATCAAGTCAGGAAAAGCACAATAGCATGCGTCCCGTGCAGCTTTTATGATTACACTGTAGTAATGCACTGCGGTGTGTGGTTTTTATATTATGAAGTGCTTGATGCTTATGCAAATTTCTGTTGTGGGGGACAATAAAGTAACACTTGACATTAAATGTTGCTTGTCCACTGTATTTGTAGGAGAATCCCAGTGAAGAGGACGCTGCTGTTGTTGACAAAATCATGTCCTCTCGTATCGTCAAGAAGGAGGTAATGATTTGCTGATGGGTTTATTCCTGCTTTTTAGTGTTTTTAAAAGCTGCAGCAGTATTGCAGTAGTGAGATCTGAATTATTTACATTGTTATCAGCACATTATTTGACTTGATAATTGTAGCTTTTATCAAAATCTTAAACATGGTTCTAAATAACAGTACTTAATACAACTATTATATTACTCAATTTGAAGCTTGTAATTGTATATTGTTCTGTTATTTCAAACGTCTCTGCAGGTCACTCCAGGAGTGGTGATCGAAGTGGAGGAGTTTTTTGTAAAATACAAAAACTAGTAAGTTCACTGTTGATTTGTAGCCTGTTTGTGGTTTGAGTTAGAAACTGTTTTTATGAATGAAATCATAACAAATATTAGAAATAATGTTGTGATTATATGTCTATTATGCCTATCATACCATCATGTCATAATATATATATGTTAAGTAAATGTGTGATCTAGGAATAGAAAACGGATGGCCTGAATATGAAGTATGTGATTGCACAAGCATACAGGCATTTCATGCGACAGCTTTCAGTATTGTCATGTATGTTGTCATTAAAATTTGAAACAGTGAAATATTCCAGAGAAATAATTTCTATTCACATGACGGATAATCTGTCATGAGCCTGTTCACATCTGTTATGTTTTCAGCCTAATGATGAAAAGGAAAAATTAATGTGGCACATTTTTAGAAACCAAATATGACAGAGGAGATCATCAACTCTCTGTTTAGCGTGTCAATAAAAGACTCTGTGACCACATCTGCAATTTTTTGATCACACCTGGTGGCCTCAGCGGTTAACCCAGATACTGTTCAGAAGATGTTTTTGAGGGTCTCTCACCTCGGTTTGAATGTGTGCGTGTGTGTCTGTGTGTCTGTGTGTCTGTGTGTCTGTGTGTGTGTGTGTGTGCGTGTGTGTGTGTGTGTGTGCGTGTGCGCGGGTGTCAGCTCCTACCTACATTGTGAGTGGGCCACAGAGCAGCAGCTGGAGAAGGACAAGAGGATTCAGCAGAAGATCAAACGTTTCAAGATGAAACAAGCACAGAGGGCGCTCTTCTTCGCAGATGTAAGGCTGTGTAGTTGTGTCTTTGTCTGTGGACACACTGTATACTCTCTTTATGTGTACACATATTTGGGCATTTGGTATGAGCAGGTGTACGTTTTCACAGTTTGGTGTCTCGTAGGACCTGTGTGTGTTTAGTGTACGTGCATATATAGTAGATATTGTGTGTGCATGTATTTAATTTACTTCTTGTGTTTGTTTGTGTGGGCAGGCACATCTGTGTGCATATATTTGAATCTCTTTACTCGCTGAGTCGTTACAGCAGTGATGCTTATCTCAGATTCCAGATGGTGAGTGGGCACTTAGGTTTATTCTCTCTTTCTTTCTCTCTTGTCATTTTTCCTGTCTCTCTCAGATGGAAGAGGAACCCTTTAACCCTGACTATGTAGAGGTAGACAGAGTGCTGGAGGTGTCATATTGTGAGGACAAAGACACGGGAGAGGTAAAGTGAATCCACTTTCATTTGTTAATCATATCCATGAGCAGTGTCTGTGTGTTTATTTATGTCTATGTGCCTGAACATGTTTTTCTCTTTTTCAGCTTTTTTATGGTTTTTGTGGTACCTTTTAGTATATTCTCCACTCTAGTGATGTCTTTGTATCTCAGAAGTGCCCAAGGCCATCCTAATGGGCTTCCTCGCGGCCTTTGTTAATATTATAAAAGCAGAGCTTGGCCTCGCTCTAGTCTTTTGCAGTGCTAATTCTCCTCTGCCTGCTGCAGGAGGTGGTGTACTACCTGGTGAAGTGGTGCTCTCTGCCTTATGAAGACAGTACCTGGGAGCTAAAGGACGACGTAGATCAGAGCAAGATTGAAGAGTTTGAGCAGCTGCAGGCAGTCAAGCCAGACTCACGCAGGGTGGTGAGCTATGCCTACCAACTTTCCTCACTTATCACAATACTTATCACGTGTTTATATCTACCTGTCTATTCATCTATCTATCTCTATATTTTTTCTTTTCTTGCTGGTATTTTAAAGTGCTAATAAAGGTCCCCCTCATCTAAAAATTCAGTTTGTTTTGTGATGTAGATTTGTTGTCTGCACCCAACACACTCACACAGGATGTGAACAAACAGAAAAACACCTGCTGGCAGTCACTTCAAGAGCAGTGAATGATGTTTCTACTGTAAAATTAAAATATTACATTACTTTTATCAGAAGAGATTTCCTAGCCAAGACCTAATTGGCAACAGCCTATTAGAGTTAAACATGAGGGGGACAAAAAATATAAATGAGTTTAAAGAGAGCCATGTTTTCAGTTATAGGCTGTAGGTTCTGCTTCCTAAAGCAAAAACCATGGTTGTCTTCATAGTGTAGTGTATTTCTGACTACACACAGATCAGTCATGTAATTCGTACAGCCCTGGCTAAGTATGATTTTAACAGTCTCACCAAGATTTTTTGGAGGTCATCTTTCCTCTTGGCATATTTACCTCCCTTTCCACTGGCAAAGTTTATGTACATTATCATGTATAAGATGTTCTATTGCATGGAAATGTTTTCATCTAGATGTAAATGTAGAGTTTATTTCAAAAACTGAAATGTGTCTCTTAGGAGCGGCCCCCAGCAAATCTGTGGAAGAAGAGGGAGCAGTCGAGGGAATACAGGAATGGCAACAGCCTCAGGGACTACCAGCTAGAAGGGGTCAACTGGCTCCTCTTCAACTGGTACAACAGGTCAGTTTTAAATGCTGTATATTTGCATAAATGCAAACACCAACAGCCTGTTCTCCCACGGTGTGTATTGGTCATTGTGGGCTGTCTGACCCGAACCTGCAACCCTGGTCTTGACTAGGGTTTTTGTGGGTGTGATGAAGGTAAAACTAGACTTAAAGGTGAAAACTCCTGCACGCTGGCTACTTTTGCAAGTAACTTTTTCAGTTGTGAGACAGAACCACACACATTACCCAATATATAGAGAGAATTTGATACCATTATTCTGTTAATAATATTCTGTAAACCTTCTGTAATTGAAATAAGCAAGAATAAACGTATATTTAACCAACATAATTAATTGCCATCCAGTCCGATCTATAAACGATATAATACAAGAAGGGGAAATAATGGAATAGATTATTGTGCTTTTCAAGCAAATACCTTGGGACAGAGGGACATGCTGTCCCTCCATATAGGTAAGATAGCCTCAATAGCTTCATCACACTCACACAGTCAAATACAGTTGCAGATTAGATATATTATATTATATATATATTACATCTCAAGCAAACTTGTATCTCTTTACATACTGTATTTGCTTGTGAAGCTTCACTAATCCCATGCTGAGAGAATATTACAGTATATTTATTCATTTAGAAATTTTTGAGAGGAATCCTCTGGGTGCATTGGGTACTGCAGATAATGAATAATGAAGCACTTTTCTTTGTGTGTGTGTGTGTGTGTGTGTGTGTGTGTGTGTGTGTGTGTGTGTGTGTGTGTGTGTGTGTGTGTGTGTGTGTGTGTGTGTGTGTGAGTGTGGACCGTGCTGTGATTTGGCTGTATTCGTGTTATTTGGTTGGGCCTGCAAGGAGAGTCAAATTTCTTGTCAAGGTGCACACTACTGCAACAACAATTGCTTTTCTTCGCCCACGATCACAAAAGAAGCGCTACACAGTACATCCGGAGTACATGGTGTCAGTGTGCTTGCATTAACCCTGGGAATTGGCTTTATGTGTGAGCATGCAGGATTTTGTGTATGCCTACGCAGAGAGATTCATCAAAAGTAGAGAGCTGCTTAAGAGGCCAGTGGGAATATCTGCACGTTGCAATTAGCATCAAGACATAATACCCCCACCCACTGGACAGCTGAATAAATGGTTTGCTGGAGTGCACCACGCAGCAGAGGCAGTTGCATTTCCCATTATGTTGTATCTCATCTCTCTGGTCTGTTATTACTGCTTATGATGTCGTTTTCTCCTTCATTGTTCGCAGTTTATTATTTTTGTATCATGGGACTTTTGCCTTTTCCTTGTTTCCCTCCCTTTCCTCTTCTTCTGTGTCTTCATCTTCGTCACCTTCCTTTTTATCACAACAAAATTTGTGTGCTGTGAACCTGTACAAGAATTGTTAAATGTAACAAAAATGCTTGAAACACCCCTTTGTCATGGTGATATACAGACATAATACCTCAGCCAGCAACATAGCCAGACTTAAAAAATCCACATCTCACACATACTGTATGCTGTACACACCAGGGATATACATAATCTTAATTTTTTTACACAGGGGCCATTGATTTAGAGTGATTCATCACCTTTTGCCGTCTCTTTCTTCTGCTGTTTTTTACTCTGCCCCAATTATGCCGCCACCTTTTCTGTTCCAACCCGTCTTATCTGCACCTGTCAGACGAAACTGCATCCTCGCGGATGAGATGGGCCTGGGAAAGACCATCCAGTCCATCACATTCCTAGAAGAGATCCATCGTGTGGGCATTAAAGGACCATTCCTCATCATTGCTCCGCTCTCCACCATTGCCAACTGGGAGCGCGAGTTCCGTACTTGGACCCATCTCAACGTCATCGTCTACCATGGAAGCATGGTCAGCAGGCAGATGCTCCAACAGTATGAGATGTATTTCAGGGATGCACAGGTAAATGGGCGGGAAACACAGAGATCTTTTTGCTTCTAATTTTGACTGGATATTTATAATCAGGATGTTTGTTCACCGAGCATAAATACTCTTATTAGACAAGTATGAATAACAGTTGAAAAATTGGTAGCATAAATGCATACATTGTAGTCCCACAACAAAATCAGCACAGGACATTCAATGTATTGCACAGGGGTAGTGCGGCACGTACAGTATATTACATATCGCTCTCAGTATGGTGCTCTCTTAGAAAAAAATTACAAACACCAATGCAGACCTTTGAAACCTTTGTGTTATCGGCAATGTTTAATTTTGAGGCTCAAGACACATGCCTTTTTGTAGACATTCCATCATGTATTCTGTACAATTAAAATATAAACTTCAAGTACAAACTTAACCACAATTGAAAGTCTACAGCCCTGCTAGTGGCCCCCACTGAATGCATTGAGAATCAATGTACGTCATGTTTTTCTTGGCAGATGCAGATCTGTACATTATAGGCTTAGAGATGTAGTTATACATACAGCTTTCCTTCCTAGCCTAGACCCAGTCACGGATACACAGCCGGGCATGCAGCTCCTCTCACATACCTAACACAAAGGGAATCATGAGGATTGAGAGGCCTTTTCGTTCATCCTGACACACGTAATCTTCCCCTTTTAAAGACAGGCGAGTGGAAAGCTACTTCACTGTGCTAACCTTCAGACTAGAAGGCAGTGATTCACTTCGATTAAAATAATCACAGTGTTTTTTCGAAAACAGCAGCAATATGAAGTCCTGTGAGTAATCTAATGATATGTTTGAAAACAGGATGCAACAATAGGAGTCGGATATTGAAAAGCCAGACAGGACGTGATTACCATGTGTAACACAAAACCAAGATACACTGGGACTCAGGGAAAAATGCAGCAGACGCACTAACCACAATGTCTCAAAGGCACCTGTAAAAAGAAGAAAGCATGCGGCAGTTAAAGGATACTGAATATCTCATCCAAAAGTTTTCTTTTTAAAGAAAAAGTCTGTGTTGATGCTATGTGTGGAAGAAATGGCAGAAAATGTATTATTCTCTGACTTTGTTGTCATTTAGTCATGTGAAGATGTTCTACAAAACATCTATACACTTAAATAGCGCGACAGATTTTAGATCTTGTCACAGAAATATCAGACAGCTGAAGGAAGATTGTCATATTTTGAAATCAAGTCGAACTGTTCGTGAAGCCCATGATTGCTTACCATGCTGGGCATGAGAGCATTTTTATGAATAAGCGGTTCATAGTACTAACATAGCATATAACAAGATTTAAAGAAGGGCATGTGTCCAACAGTAAGTGGGCTGCTAGGTAGTTAGTGAGCCTTGGGCAGAGGCTTTCTGTGGCTGGCAGGCCATGTGATGTGTCACAACAGGCAGTTAGACGCTCTTAGTATTCAGACGAACCGTAGGAGGAATTAAAGCGAGCGAGAGCAGAACAGAACGGAGCCGCCACCAGGCTGTCTCCCAGGCAGCCTGTGATGTCATAGCAGCCCCCAAGGGGAGCTCTCTGTCAGCGCTGCTCAGGCATATCAGAGAGAGAGGCTCCTCCACAGCAGTCTGTTGGCGAGGCTGGCTGTGGGAGGGGGTTGCTGGATAACTGAGTATCCCTTGAGGACTGTTGTCTAGGCAATAGATACAAATGGAGAGGTGGGCTGAAGCAAAGCCTCCCCAGACAGACAAACAAACAAATAAACAAAACAGCATAAAGACTCACCAGCGGGTGTGCACTCATGTCCTGTTTATACTGTAGATTTCTTCCCAACCAAGAGGTGTGTTATTGTCAGTGAAATCTAAAAATAAATTAAGCCATGTGTTTGCTGTCGCCTGCATGAGGATGTAAATTTAATAAGTTTCTAATGTTAACAGGCACAAAGAGCAACTCCAAGGGGTGCAGCGGAGAAATATGTACCTAAAATATGAATGTGTTGACATTATTTGCTCTGTAGTTCGCACTCATTATTTTCTCTCAGAAAATTGCTCAGCACTTGTAGAACAGACACGATTTCTCTTGTATGAAAACACAGATGAGCTCTTAAAGTTGTGAGTATTTGTTTTACAAATGCTTTAAAAAATAATTTGACAGAGTGTGTCCCACATCTCTCCCCTTCCTGTCATCAGGGTCGTGCGTTGCGAGGAGCCTACAGGTTCCAGGCTGTTATCACCACCTTCGAGATGATCCTGGGAGGCTGTCCCGAACTCAACGCCATAGAGTGGCGCTGTGTTATCATCGATGAGGCCCATCGGCTTAAGAACAAGAACTGCAAGCTGCTAGAGGGCTTCAAGCTTATGAATCTGGTACATATACAACCAACTTGGAGAAAGATTCAAAAATAACTCCTCATTTCAAATGTGTGCATTGTGAAAGCTGCACTGTCTGGTTTCAAAACTAACTCTACCTATTTTGACTTAAACGCAAATCTCTGCTTCCTGTCATTCAGCGTACAGTCTAGTATGTAGGTTTGCCATGAATAAAATGTTATACAGCATCATCGATAAAGTAGCCATTTTAAACCGTTTGATGCAGCTCTTTAGACAAACGAGACTGATTGTAGATACTGAATCACTGCTCCTTTATCAATGTTGTTCCTTTCAGGAGCACAAGGTCCTGCTGACGGGTACTCCTCTTCAGAACACAGTGGAGGAGCTTTTCAGTCTGCTGCACTTCCTGGAGCCAGCACGCTTCCCCTCAGAAAACACCTTCATGCAGGAGTTTGGAGACCTCAAGACTGAGGAGCAGGTGAGCCCACGGAAACACAAAGAATATATTCTGACATTTTATGACTTGTGAATACTCTGAATTGATAATGCCCAACATGTGTCAGAGAAAACATAGAGTATAAAAAGGTATAAAGTCAGATATTAACATGTCACAGAAGCAGGTCAGACAACATTATTTGAGCTTCTGGCGCAGTTTTTGTCGCCTTAATGTTTGCAATTGTTCAGAGGAAAACCTATTTTATTGTTGTTGTATGAAAGGGCAGCCAAATTATTGTCTCCTAGAGCTCCACAACACACATCGTTGCTGAGATATAAAGATCCTCTTGGTACAGATGGAACCCTTGAAGTGGGGCTTTTTCTAACTAGGCCACAGTGACATTTTGTACACACACGCACACACACACACAAACGCATGCACACAAACACACACAACATATGGTGGATAATGATAACAGATAATGGGGTATTATGCCACTCGTTGAACAATGTATTGACACAGTTGCTCACAAGAAAAGGGATTTTTAGCTTCCTTCTACATATTGCCGTTTGGCATTTCATTTTTAGGCAGAAGCACTAAAGAGATGCTCAAAAAAAGACCATTAAAACATGTTTGAAGTGTGGTGCTCATGCTGAAAGTTGAAATATTTGGAACAGCGAGTACTCAACACACGGCACTAAATCTACAGGCTCTTTGTGCCAGTGGGAATGTGAAATCCTCTTCATAGTAAAAGTTGCTAGTGTTGTTAAGAGGTACTTTTTCAACACATAACAACTGATGTTAGACCAGGCCCTGTATGCGTAATAAAAAAAAGAATACTGGTCGGGGAAAGCTGGCCCACTCCTGGGGGTCTAGTCATAACTAACCCGTGATACTGTACTGTTTGCACAGACATTGAGAAAACTGGTTCTGCATCAAATGCAAAAAAAAAAAAAAAAAAAAAAAAAAAGGACCACTGGATTTAAAAATACATGTACAATATAAAATTTTTACAAAATAATATCTACAGCCAAATATGAATAATATACAGAATATGGCATCATAAAACATATAAAATAGCATAGGTTGGGCTAGTCTAGTGTTTGGTGACTCAGACTTTGATGGTATTTGATTACGTGTAAGCATATAGTATCCCATTGTGGCGTTTCTCTCAGTTGGCTGTAAATTTGAACTGTCAAGTTCAGCTGGTTTAGTACATAGCACTTTTAATAGTTTGTTGCTTCTACCTTGTGACTAAAGCATAAAAAAATGTTTGTAATGATATGTATGACACTGCTGTTTCAGTTTTAATCAGAACCAGTGCAAACACAGCATGTGTAACCCCAGACCAGTGTTGTATGGATGTAGTTCAACTCTCTTTTCATGTCGGGGACCACAGGTACAGAAGCTTCAGGGTATCCTGAAGCCCATGATGTTGCGGCGGTTGAAGGAGGACGTGGAGAAGAAGTTGGCTCCTAAAGAGGAAACCATCATCGAGGTTGAGCTCACCAACATTCAAAAGAAATACTACCGCGCCATCCTAGAGAAGAACTTCTCTTTCCTGGCTAAAGGAGCTGGCCAGGCAAATATGCCCAACCTGGTCAACACCATGATGGAGCTGAGAAAGTGCTGCAACCACCCCTACCTCATCAAAGGTAGGATGGTACTTTTTTAAGCATAAATATAGGGTCATTGAGTTAAATATAGTTTAAATGTACAGTTGTGACCTTGGCAGGCATATCAACAGAAGGTCTACAATTCCACAATTTCCTGTTTAGTCTTCTGGAGGTGTTGGGGAATCATTTTAGAAGATTTAGGTGCTCACTATAATTTGATACCCTAAGTGATTGTTACATGAGACTCTGCACACTGGTAATGTTGCCTTAAGAAAGCCATGAAAATCTCAACAGATTTAGTAGATATTGCACATGCACTGAATCTGTCTAGTGTTTTGTTTGTGTTCCCTTTTTAATTAAACCGCAGAGTCACAGTACGTACGTCACTGGGACCTCACATCTACCCTATTCTGGTGAATGGGATACCTCAGGAATGCCTTGAGGGAATTTCTTCAAATTTGGCACAAATCTTCAGTTGGATGAGCCGATTAAATTTTGGTGGTCAAAGATCACTGTGAGATTGTTACCATATTTCACATTTGGTCAGACACTGAATTGGTGACACTAATCTTGGGCGTCCACCTTAAAACTGTGCTGATTGTAGAGATCTTCTGTGTGCCAGGTTGAAGCGTTGTAGTTCACCACAAGCTCATTGCTTCTGCTGATATTGAGCTTCAGGTGATGTCATGTGATGAAGCTCTCTATCAGTCCTCTGTGCTCCTCTGGAAAAATAGTCTCTAAGTGAAGACAACATGTTTCTCACTGGAAATTATTCACGGGAAACATACATTCAATATAGTGATAACTTCCATTTGACCGCAAAATACACTTAATACCTTTTACTACATTCCTTCAAAGTCTTCTCTACATTTATAGCACTCTAAAAAGTTGAAATTCAGTGACAGGAAAGGTATTTGTTACAGATGTGCTTCTTCACTTACTTATCTTGCACTTGTACTGTCAAAAAAAGAGTAAAGCTGTGATGTTCTTGAATGACATATGAATATTACATAAAATCTTGTGGAAAGAAAACATTAAAAGCATGAAAGACAGTGTTGCTGATGGTATCCGTGTCTTTGATATATCAGGAGCAGAAGAGAAGATCCTCGAGGACTTCAGGGAGGTGTACAGCCCTACTGCCATCGACTTTCACCTGCAGGCCATGGTGCAGTCTGCCGGGAAGCTGGTCCTTATTGACAAGCTGCTGCCTAAGATGAAGGCCGGAGGGCACAAGGTGCTCATCTTCTCCCAAATGGTGCGCTGCCTGGACATCTTGGAAGACTACCTCATTCAGAGAAGGTAATGGTGACAGATGATGCAGGATTTGTTGTCTACAGCTCAGTTGGTGGTGTCGTGCTTTTGAAAAACACACATACATATTAAATGCAGAAATAAGTAACTATGAGATTTTGAACTGGAAAGTGCGTAATTACACTGAAATGAGGGAAGTTCTGCTATGTCTTCGCCCATGTAGGAAAAAATCAAGTTGTGCATAAGATTTGCTTTAGAGGTTTTTTCTCTTTTCATCATCTACT
This sequence comes from Chelmon rostratus, assembly GCF_017976325.1. Classification (NCBI taxonomy): domain Eukaryota; kingdom Metazoa; phylum Chordata; class Actinopteri; order Chaetodontiformes; family Chaetodontidae; genus Chelmon; species Chelmon rostratus. The sequence continues at coordinate 21,336,720 of NC_055658.1, read as the reverse complement.
TAGTCCTGCTGCTAAAAAATATGAAGTCACACTCATCCTCTGGCTTTATTGCATTTATAACGATTCAACGGAAGCACCAAATCTTGTGCACGTGGCAGACAGGAGTTAGTGGTGCAGTATACTGGGAACACTCAGCAGCTGCTTCACATGTAAAAGATGATGTGACTTGTATGGCTGCATATGGCCAGGGACAATATGTCTCTATTCCTATAGGGCTGTGTTTTAACATCAATACATGGCAGCCAGTTGGCACCAGCAGCATTAGTGTTTACAGGGATGGAGTCCATTGTTTCACCACAACAGATGAGTCAAAACAACACATCCATCCATCCACTAATGTTCTACATCCACTCATGTTCAGGGTCACAAGGGACTGTAACATATCCCAGCATGCACTGGACAAAAGGTGGTGTAAATATATACGTCATACTGTACATATACACGCAAACACATTAATACATTAATTTCCACACACCAAGTTGATAATGTCTCAGCATCACCATGTGTTTTCAGTTTTAGATATCTGTTTATATACAGGAAGTAGAATCTGCCTTTTTCCCTGTCCCGTGCAAAATGCGTGATTTTTAGACCTATAATGAGAATGAATGAAAAGAGAAAGTCCACAGAGCAGTGGAGCAGCTGATGAAGACGATGGACAATGATTTGGTCTTAAACCATGCCCATAAATCTACTATATACAATCTAAGGTACTGCCGAAGTGCAGCGTTGCTTTGAGAATATAAATGTGAGCTCCCACCTTGCTTCCCTCTGTACGTGCCTGGTTCTTTCCGTGTCATCAATGTCTTGGGCCCAAAAAAAAAACTGAAAAGGAGTGAGTGGTCAGGAACATTTACCAAGACGATCACAGGGAAATCTTTACAACTGGCCATTTGGTTTCGAATTTAATATCATTTAGGAATTTAATAATTACAGATGAGAGATTGTGTTTCTGGTTCTCATCTTTGTCTTTATTTTTATTCTGAAATCTCCCAACTTTCACTCCTCAACCTTTTCCATTTCACTCTCCCTTGTCTCCCTTTTGTTGCTCTCATGTCCCCCCCCCCTCTCTCTCTCTCTCTGTCTCTTTTCTGGCTTCCCACCAGCAGCTGTAGCAAACCCTAAACTATTGTAAACATTAGATTCTGTGCAGCGCAGACCTCAGACAGGGTTCAGCAGCAGGCTACAGAAGCCCTCAGGGCTCCACAACAGCAGACAAGTAGGGGTTTCTGCAAGGCTTCTCCTGACTGACTGGAAGTGGATTACCCTGGGGAGGGCAGGGGGTCGGATTGTGGGAGGAGATGAGAACGGACACAAGGATGAAAGAGTGTAACCACTCCTTGTCGAAACAGTTTTATCTTTGAAGATACTGTTTCCCAGGTGTAAAATTGAGGCAAAATAAAATTGGAGTCGATAAGTATTATGGCTGAGTTACGAGAGGTTAAAATAAGTTGTTAAAAGCTAAATTTACTAACTCTTTTCTCAGGAAAAGGCAAACATGACCAAAATGTAAGACGTTTATTGTTTAGATAAACTTTTACCTAAAGCTCAAGGTACATAACTCACATGAGTTACTGCATGTAATATTCTCTACATTTTTTCTTTTTTTTGCGATGCAGGTACTTGTATGAGCGGATAGATGGACGTGTTCGTGGGAACCTGCGCCAGGCAGCTATCGACCGCTTCAGTAAGCCCGACTCGGAACGCTTCGTTTTCCTTCTGTGTACGAGAGCTGGTGGCCTGGGAATCAACCTCACGGCAGCAGACACCTGTATAATCTTTGACTCTGACTGGAACCCGCAGAACGACCTACAGGTACAACACAACCACACACAGACTCGCTTAGGAGCAGATGCAGCATACTACTGTATATTTGTACTATTAATGTTTAGGCATTAGATGTTTTTGGCATTCTGATCTCTTGTGACGTCTGCTCACGTGAACACTTGCCAAAAAGTCTCCTCAATTTTTAAAGTTGGCGTAATTTAAGATCATGTGGCGTTTGGGTCAAACTAAAGATATGACCACTGAAGCTCCTGTTAATACCTATAGTGCATGCTTCATTCAGTTTTTTCTGCCCTTTGCAGGCCCAGGCTCGCTGCCATCGGATCGGTCAGAACAAGGCAGTGAAGGTGTACCGTCTGATCACCAGGAACTCGTACGAGCGAGAAATGTTTGATCGCGCCAGCCTCAAGCTGGGCCTGGACAAAGCAGTGTTGCAGAGCATGAGTGGCCGAGATAACAGCCTGGGAGGAGGCGCCGGGGGAGGGGTAAGTTTGAGAATTGTCCAAATGGTCTGGAATAGAAATGGGGAATTAAATCATTTAGTCATGTAAATTATGTTCTGTTAATTGTCAAAGAGTGGTGTTTGTTTTCATACAGTGCTCGTGATGAATACCATCTATTTCACAAGCTGACCTTGGCTGGACTGAAATCTTTCAGTTCAACTATTTCATCATTAAATCATTACACAAATGAGCAGGAAACAGCAAAGGCCTGGTGTGGCACCAGGATAATTATAGAGCAATGCGTACCCATTTTTTATTGTGCCCACTGTCTCCTCCTACTGAGTTAAGTAGACTAAAATCTTTAAACTTGAGTAGATCTTAAGCTTGACTTTAGTTTAAGGAAATTAATCGCACAGTCATTATACAATTACAGTGAAAATCAGCCAAGCAAATGAACCTACAGAGTTGGAAAGTTTCGTAGCAGAGGCCAGAAAATTGTAGCACAAGTATAAAACATGTTGCATCTCTAAAAACAACAACAAGCAGTGCAGTTCATCACAATCTGTCTATCACATGCGTTTTTTATACAGAAAATTCAGCGAGTCACGATGATTTTAATTGTGGATAGACCTCCTCGCTTGATAGGCTTTAGGAATTGGTGTTGGATGTATGGACTTTGACGGCTTTGAGAGGCTACAGTTATCAAGTAGAATAGCAGTGTGTCATTGATTCATCTTACATGCAAGCAAGGACACAAACCCTCACCTCACACAATCAAGAGGCTGTGTCTACATCTGTGTGTTCGGTTTAAAAGGGCATTTTTTGTAAGAAAAACAATCTCCGTCCAGCGTTTCAGCATTATTAAAGGCTGCCACACACATGCATTGCAGAGCTGTGTTGCACGGGTGCTGCGGCAGTACTTTCATTCATCGTACAGACCGATTTTTTTTCGTAGCACATGTCACACTATACAGCCCTGTTCTTACACTCACTAACTGAAACTTTCCTGTTGTCATCGTGTGAGTATGGGTGAAGTTCTGAAAATATAATACGCAAGATTTCTTCCCGTTATCTTCCCAATAATGACAAAAGTCAACAGTTTCCAATATAATCAGTCCTGAATGACATCAAAGGAAAACTGTAACAGATGGCACACAACGAGAAGATGCCAAGCTAAGAAAAAGAAGTGTTCACAGACCCAAAAACTTGGAGCTCACTCTTAAAATTTCCACTTGAAGTAGAACCGATCCTATTAGAGTCTAATCTCTTTGTGAGGGAGTGTGTCAGCAGCATGTGAAGTGTGTAGGTGGATGTTTATCTGCTCTCGGTGTCCTCTGAGAATTATCTGAAGTATGAGGAGGTTGAGCTATTAGCAGGTTTCCACATCTGGTCTGACTGAACATATTTGCATAATAAACACCTGCTGGGGTTAGATACAAGGCAGCTGATGTTATGGTTTTAATAATCCAACATGTATATGTTTCACAGTGTGTTGTGTATTTGCCACGACTTTTTTTCTTTGAGAAAATTGTAAAGTTTTGTTTGTGTTGTGCATTATGTAGCATTTGCACCGCAAATCAATTTTATAATCTGTTTGGGTGATATCATTTATTTTTATTAGTTGGGTATAGTTTCTTGATGTTAAATGTTCATCTCCCTTTCACCTCAACTCTCAGGCAGTGCAACAGCAGCTGTCCAAGAAGGAGATTGAAGATCTGTTGCGACGTGGTGCATATGGGGCCATCATGGATGAGGAAGATGAAGGGGCCAAATTCTGTGAGGAGGACATCGACCAGATCCTCCAGCGCAGGACAAAAACCATCACCATTGAGTCTGAGGGGCGAGGATCCACCTTTGCTAAGGTGAATGAAATGGATAAATGCGACCGCTCTAACACAAGTGATACAGTCTAATTTTTGACCGTGATTACGGTTTGACATGATTGTGATGTCTGCTTTCAGGCTAGTTTTGTTGCATCAGGAAACCGCACGGACATCTCTCTGGATGACCCCAACTTCTGGGACAAGTGGGCCAAAAAGGCTGACATTGACATGGATATGGTCAACGGCAGAGTATGTACTGCACCACAAATAATAGAATGTACAGAGCAAAGCATGATTGCAATATTGCTCACAAAGATTTGTTGCATCTCACAAAGTGTAATGCCTGGACATCCAGTATAGTTGCAGCCTTCCTTTATTTGAATAATAAGAAAGCCCTTTGCTGAAATTCAGCTCTCCCTCCATTTCCTCCATTCTACAGAACAGCTTGGTGATCGACACTCCTCGTGTCAGAAAGCAGACAAGGCCGTTTAGTGCCACCAAGGACGAGTTGGCAGAGCTTTCAGAAGGCGAAAGCGACAGTGATGAGACCAAACCTAAGCTCAGGCGAAACCATGACCGCCTCAACAGCTATGGACGCACAGAGTGCTTCAGAGTAGAGAAGAACCTGCTTGTTTATGGGTGAGATGACTGAAATTGTTTAAGCCGTTAAACCAGAGCAACTGCGTTGATCTTGTCAATAGATAGGACTGAGCTCATGTTTTTAAACAGAAAGCTGACTGAAAGTATGTGACAGGATGCAGGAAACATAAATCTATTACAGTCACTTGTGCGGTTTTGCCCAGTTTCCCTTACTGTGTATACTCTAACTAGTCCCAGTTGTAAATGAATGAACCAGGCTGTCATCACTCTAAGAGCCTTGTAAATGTTGAGTTTAACAATAAACATTTCCCAAGTAGTATCTGAGCACACTTTTTAAAATGTCCTTCTTGTCCAGGTGGGGTCGGTGGACGGATATTCTCAAACATGGGCGTTTCAAGAAGCAGCTGACAGAGTGGGATGTGGAGTCCATCTGCAGGGCCCTGCTGTCTTACTGCCTGGTCCATTACCGTGGAGATGACAAAATCAAGAGCTTCATGTGGGACCTGATTGCCCCTACTGAGGACGGGCGCACCAAGGAGCTGCAGAATCACCTTGGTGAGTCTCAGGACTTCCAGCCGACATTTAAGTTGAGCTTATTACAATAGTGGCACATGGAGAGGTTAGACTAAGAGGGAAACTATCGCTTTTCCTCTATTGCACCTATAACTCTCAATCTCCTTGTTCCACTAGGTCTATCAGCCCCAGTCCCTCGGGGCAGAAAGGGTAAGAAGATGAAGACCCAGTCCAGCTCTTTTGACATCCACAAAGCTGAGTGGCTAAGGAAGCACAACCCAGAGCACATGCTTCAGGACGACGGCTACAAGAAACACCTCAAACACCACTGCAACAAGTAGGTGTTTCATTATCCCACTAAGCTGACACTTTAACGAGTTCAATTTACATCAAGTACAACAGTAATGTACAGGCAACCAGCCATTTTTAATATTATATACAGCTCTTAATAAGAATGCAGTAGTAGTAACCACAATAGATAGGTTAAATGTTCTTGATTATCTGCTGTCATAGATAAAAGAGACAGTTGTCTAGCGTGTAATATTTTTTCAGCATTTAACTTGCTTACAGTGCACATGGTGACTGATAGTCTATAGTCGGGTTGTTTTATCTCTTGTGGGCGAGAGTGTGTGTGTGTGTGTGTGTGTGTGTGTGTGTGTTCATTTGTCTGTGTTTAAACCTTTTGTGCTATTATAGCAACTGGCAGGTGGTCATTATTCTCTTCTAGCACAGATTGTATCAGTTTATTTTTAATAGAATGAAGCCTGAATATATCAAAATAAAATTTGCACATGGCTAAAATTTTTAACCTTGGCACCTCCAAACCACACTAATTAGGAAGCACTGAAAGGTCTATTGGAGCCGACAGTCGACTGATTCATTAACGGACGTGCATCGCATCGAGACCAGCTGACTGATATGATTCTTAACGAGACTTCAGCCCAGCTAATGGCCGTCATAGATCTCTCTTATTTACAGACAGGGAAAAAGATGGCTGCTATCAAAACATGGGCCGCTGCGATATAAAGCGAATAGATGGCTGCTCCTTTGTAAAAGGGGGGTTTGTGTCCATAGGGCTTTGGACGCAGAGCGCTGAAGCTTCCATAGAAAGTTCTCCATTGTCTCCTGGTCCAGTTATGCTGAATCCAGGGATTGTCTGATGTGTGACACGCCAGGCAAATGGGGACGCACAGTCAGCAGGGTTTGCTGACTTCTGCGTTTTCAGTCCGAGGACCTGGAATGTGACTGGTGGAGGGGGGTGGGGTGGTCACTGGCTTCCTTTACAGGACTGTAAATGTAGGACAGAGCTCCGACACAGGAATGGAAACTATAGGAAGCAGTGGGAAATGGTTCCCACTGTTTCCAACAATCTGAAAGACCAACAGGGCAGAAAATCTGATCACCATGGATCATCATGTTGTGGATATCTTGTTCCAGGGGCAGTTTACCTGTGCTTTGCATCACATATTCCTTACACACGGTACACGCTGTAGTAAAGACGTGAAACAAGGATCACTAAATTTGTTTTGACATGTCGGATACAGTTTTGAGAAAGCACATAAAAAATTCATAGTGTTTGTGTGTTTTGAATCAGAATTACATCAGTGACTTGGTATCTCCCTGTTACGCTGTTTTTTGTTTTTTTTTTGTTTGATGGATTGTTTTCTGTGAACAGACCATGAGGGATTCTCTGCATGCCACTCATGTCATGCATACTTGGCTTATTTGCTTCTGAAAGACTGTGTATGACTGTGCTGAGATTCTGTGCAGCCTCTCCGAACCACATCACACACGTGTGCACTCACTCACACACACACACACACACACACACACACACACTGACTACCAAAGGCTTGGATGGAGAGTGATGAAGGTTTGTGCTGACAGGCAGAGGAAGCAGCAGCTGCTCCTGGGCGGTTCCAGTCACAAAGGAGGGTAGAGGAGGAAGAGGGAGGAAGTTCAAGACTTTGATTTACCAGAGCTACAAGTCCAGACTGGTCACCACAGACATCCATCACTCCGACAGACAGACAGACCTCAGAGCCCTGCGGTTTTTCCTGCTCCTGTCAGTGAATCGGGGTGGATTTGGGCTTATTAATAACAATATTTAGCTGAATAACAGTGTAAGAAAGATGGAATTCCTGGTTGGATTGTATGTACGTATGTGGTCATATGTCATATTTCAGAGCGGCAGTCCACAGTTCTTTCAGTGTTTTGAAGCAGCACTGTAGAGGACACTGACAGGAGAAGAGGCCCCAGGAAGACATAGATAAATGTAGAAGTTTTGGTGATAATTTGTTTTATAAAGTGGGTGAAAACGGTATCTCTGTAGGTAAACTGTGACAGTGTCTACTTCTTTGAAAATTTCATTCATAAGAATAGGAGACTGCAGTGTTGAGACATCAGTAGTCTGGCAACAGGTGCTAGATAATGCTACTGATAATGAATAAAATTAAATGGTACGGGCAATTGGCAAATTCATTATTTTTCTTATCTAATTTGCATTAATTTGGTTTGGGAGGGGTGCTAAGTGTCTTCATTCAGAAAAGCAGAATGTGTCAAGTTTCCTAAATTTCCCTGCTCATTTGACAATGTCAGAGGAGCAGACTGTATCCTCTGAGGTGTAGCCATTCTGTAAATAATGATTGTAAGACAGCTAAAAGCTCCATAGCGGTAGAAATCCTCCATAGAGAATTTCCCTCTTGTGCCAGAAATCCTTAAAACCCTCTGTGCCGCATTTTTTACCAACAGCAACAACAAAGCATGATTGAATTTAAGAATCATTTTGTGTTCAGACAAAATGATTACACAGAACAGCTTTCTACATTAAGCAAAATCTCAAGGCGTGCCAGACGTTACAGCCTGGCACACCAGCGCACCACAGTTCGCACCACTTCACTGTCGCTCAAAGCCTGCTGGCTGTGATGTGTGATCATGCATCACAGAGCTAATGTCTCCCCTGTGAGTCAGCCTCTCTTTACCTTGTCAGCCTCGGCTTTCCAGCCTTCATCTACTGCCAGAGCACAACCACGTGACAACCGGTGAGAGACTGTCGGCTGTTCGTTCGGTCCTCTTAGCTGTAGCGGCGGAGCTGCTCACGACTCCCTGCGAGGTCCTTACAGTTACATGGACTTCAGTGCAAAAATCAATAATTCATGTACTATGTGTCCTAGTCTGTGGAAGGCCTGTACAGCTAATGCTTTATAGCTGAACACACACAAATCCTATTAGACAGTTGTACGTATTACACATAAATTAATTAGAGTTAAGTTGTTGCTGCAGTGTACATCACCAAACTTTTAGGGTTACAGCTGAATTGCCTCACATTGCACTCATTTGCATTGTGTTCAACAGGTTGCTGCGTGTGGGTGTGGGTGTGTTTGGGTATATGTGTGTTGGTTCTGCTCGCTCAGCGTTTGTGTGTGGTCGGGGCTTTGTTGTGACCAGTGGGTTTTCTCTGCGCAGGGTGCTGCTCAGGGTCAGAATGCTCTACTACCTGAAACAAGAGGTGATAGGAAGCCAGGCCCAGAAGGTGCTGGACGGCGCAGACTCCAGGTGAGCTACTGAGACGTTACCTTATCTTACATACATTTCCTTTTCTACTGCTTGAGATTCTTGAAACACAGTCACTTTACCCAACAAATACATTTCCCATAACAGAATAGATGGTGCCTAACACCCTGCCCATTACAGTCCTGACCTGCTTATATAGTGGAATAGCTGGATTCATGAAACACACAGAAGATCAGATGGATTTAGCAGCTTTAGTACACCTCTTGGCAACAGTAGAGTTTCTGTGTCAAGGTGAAATATTTGCCTCTTCTTTAATTGCAAGTGTAGTCATTACTCTATGATGGTATCAACCTGTTGAATAAAGAAGCAACTTATCAGCCAAATGAATAAGTAGGTTGTAGAGCTCCACCTGCTGGTTAAAAAAGAGGAGCAGTTTGTCTTCTGTTTTCTGCCATACAGCGCTGTTGAAAATGGTGAACAAAAAAAAAAAAAAACACTATACTATGTTTCACAATTCTCAACGTGTTGTTTGACAATAAAAGCAGAAGTGTTTCACTAACAGCAAATGAATACAGGAAATGAGAACAAGGAGGCACCTCTTTTAAATGATGATATCATTTTCAATATATTTAAAAAGACAGAGGACCTTAGATGAATGCTTCTCTACAATAAGCCATGACTCAAACAAAAACAAATACCTGCAGAATTCTGGGTCCTTAAATTTCTGGCTTCTTACCACATTTGTGTAGATTTACTTGGTTCTCACGTCATGTTGCAATAGAGAAACTGTCTACACCCAAACTGTGGTCAGTGTGTTGGATGTCAGTCAGTGAAGTAAATCAACAAAGATTCCCCGACGTAATATCTGTTTAAACCTCCTCACCTTTAGTGAGATAAAGATCTGGGTGCCAGATCCTGACCACTCCGAGCTGCCAGCCTTGTGGTGGGATGCCATCTCTGACAAGTGTCTGCTGCTGGGTGTCTATAAACATGGTAAGAAGTTCTGTCTGTCACTTTTCATTTAATAACATGATCCAAATGAGAAACGTGATCTCTAGTGTTAAAGTTTAACGCAGCAAGTGCAACAAGGAGATAAGTCAGTTCCCGACACGAAACATTAACAAGCTACATGTACTGCGTAACAGTCTGCATATTTGTAAGTTGTGTAAGTTCTTATAGGTCTTCTTTTAACAAGTATCAGATTACTTTAACTGATGATTTTGGCCTCCCTATTTTTAGTTATGTGTGTTTGCCATTTGATACCAGATTGTGGGAAATCATCCAACTTGTGTATATTGCCTGGTCCCTATCAAAGAGCATTAGCAAGTATTATCCTTTGCTAACTTTGATAATTGCCTGTCCTCCTTGCACTCCCAGGATATGAGAAGTACAACACTATTCGCGCAGACCCTACCCTGTGCTTCATAGAGCGTGTGGGACGACCAGATGAAAAGGCCATCGCTGCCGAGCAGAGAGGCAATGATTTCATGGATGGGTGGGTCCATCACACTTGTCCTGAGCCTGAAAAACATTATGCGGACTTTGTTTCAGCGTGCTTGGCTTAAGTTTAGATATTTTTTGACATTTTGTCAGGTAGGTTGTCAAGTGCAAAAATGACACAAACTTTATCTGTGTATGTAGGGATGTAGACGATCCAGAGTACAAGCCTGCTCCAGCTCTGCTCAAGGACGATATGGAGGTAAGGCCACATGAATCAAAGTTGGTGTTCTGCTAAAGCATTTTGTGTTTTGTCCTGCCATAAACACACACTGTCTTTTCATGCAGGATGACGCCTCTTCCCCTGGAGACTTGGTTGTCACTGACAGTGCCGGAGGTGGGTATTAGATGTTTGTAATCCACAGTCGATACTTAGCATTATCCTGATTACAAACACAGGGTTCCTACAGGCGGGAGAAATGTGGAAAAGTTGTGAAATTTGAAGTTAGGATGCACAACATGGTTCCTGTTATTTCAAGAAAGACAACAAATAAATAAATAATGCCACTCTGATTTTGACATTTGAATGGTCTGTGTTCTGTATGCTACCCTGATCCAGATGCAGTTCCACTGACAGAAGGTGAAAACATCTACTGGCCCTCGTCCTCGGTGCTGACAGCCAGGCTGAGGCGTCTGATCACGGCTTCTCAGCGCTTCACCAAGAGCCGGCAGATCCTCCAAATCCACCAGACTCAGTCTCAGTCCCAGCAGACCATGATACTGTCAGCTCCACTCTGCCCACTGCCCCCCACACTCAACGACACCCTCAACCCCAAGATGGCTGCTAAGATTGAACGCCAACAAAGGTCAGAACACAGAGCAGATCAGTGTTTGGTTGAAAAATAAAATAGACCTTTGTGGTGTTGATCAATGACACAATGTAAAGTAAGAGTATATTATTGTAACAAAGATTATTGTGTATGAAGACTGTTTCCACAGTGTACATTTTTCACTTTCCTCAGATGGACCAGGCGAGAAGAGGCTGATTTCTACCGTGTGGTCTCCACTTTTGGTGTTGTTTTTGATCCAAACCTCGGTCGGTTCGATTGGACCAAGTTCAGGGCCATGGCTCGGCTGCACAAGAAGACTGACGAGAGCCTGCAGAAATACCTGTGTGCTTTCACTGCTATGTGCCGAAGGGTGTGTCGCCTTCCACCCAAAGAGGGAGGTCAGAAGCCTACATGCTTATTAACACACACACAAAGACAAACTGTCAAAAAGTCAGTGACTTTGCTACACCCTATGATCACAACAAGAAATGATGCTTGTTAGATAAGTTGGGGTGTTTTGTCATGCTTGTGCTGGTGTTTGTGAAATGGGTCTTATACCTGTTTTTACATATATAGGGTCAAATCACAATGTTTAACACTGTGTGCCATTTCCTGAGGTCATATACACTCTTCTTAAGATGATATTGTTAGCATAGCTTCAGGTACAAAAGTATGTGTGTGTGTGTAGATATATTTATATATATATATATAATATGTACTGCCGTCATTCCTGACTGTGAATGTTTTTATTCTGGTTGGTAGCTTCTTGGTAAATAAGCTGGCTCAGCAATACTGAGGTAGAGGGGCTGATAAGGTTAATAATTTGTGGAAAGATAAACACTGATGTTTAAACTCCAGGCACAAACAGATCTTTGGGTTGTACCTGTAGAGCAGCCTTTATTTCCTCTCATGCGCTTCCTTTCACATCTGCTTCTTCTTCTTTGTTCCAGACTCTGCGGTGGACCCGTCTCTGAACATCCAGCCCATTACAGAGGAGCGAGCATCTCGCACCCTGTACAGAGTAGAGTTGCTTCGCCAGGTGAGAGAACAAGTCCTTCGCCATTCGTTACTCTATGAACGCCTGTCGCTGTGCCAAATGAGCTCTGACTTACCCGTCTGGTGGGAAGCTGGTACCCATGACCGTGACCTGCTAATTGGTGCTGCCAAGCACGGCGTCAGCCGCACAGATTACCACATTCTGAGAGACCCTGAGCTCAGCTTCATGGCTGCCCAGCGCAACTACAGCCAAACAAAAGCTGCGCAGCAGCAATCCCGCACATCCACCCCGCTTCTAAACCCTCAGTGCCAGGCCACCAGTTCAGTGTTGACAGGCTCTCCGCTACCTCCACCTGCCCAGAGAGACACAGAGCCCTGTGGGGTTGTACCCAAAGTCGAACCAGCCTCAGAGGGGGAAGAGACCAGGGAGAAGCAGGGGGAGAATTGGAGCCCTCCTCGAGCACCAGCTACTCCCACAGGTCTGGAGGAGAAGCCTGTTTCTGAGGCAAGGGACAGTGAGAGGCAGATGGTGGCGGCACGAACCAAACCCCTCACACCCAACTCCTCCGAGAGGAAACCCAAGAAGGCCAGCAAGAGGAGCCGCAGGGAGGCTAGGCGTGGCTCGGAGTCTGACTCAGATGGCTCCTCCTCAAGCTCTTCATCGCGCTCTTCTTCCTCTTCTTCATCATCTTCTTCTTCTTCGTCACATTCCGGGTCCAGCTCCTCCTCCTCTTCCTCGTCTTGCTCCTCTGGCTCTTCATCGTCATCGTCGTCCTCCTCATCTTCTTCTGATGACAGCGATAGTGAGGGTGAGGAAGGGAAGAAGAAAGGTGAGTAACTTTAACAAAAAAACTGTATTATTTAGTATTTTTCCTTTGGACCAAATACACATTTCACTGAATTACTAACCAGCTGGATTGTTTACATTAAGTCTTTTCCTGGTTTCCAGCTCCTCTTTGGCCCATTGGCTCTGGAGGACAGTGTTTACTAATTATTAATAATGACATGAAAACGTAACCAAGAAGTAGGCACGCTGGAAAGAGTTAGGTGTGTTTCTAATGTCTGTCTCTGTGTCCTGACACAATCTCAGTGCCTGCAGCAACAAGTGTAAAGGGCTTTGATGAGGACAGTGTGGCATCTCTGAGCACCACACAGGATGAAACACAAGACACCCATGTGGCTGAGAACGGCATCACAAGCAACTCCTCGCATCCTTTCCAGGGAGGAGGGTACATGCTCGCTGCATCCTACTGGCCAAAGGTGAACCATCGTGCACGTGTGCATATACAGTTACTGATACACGACAACGCTGCATGGCTTACAAAGCATCTGAACTCAAATTATACTTTCTGTGCCTGCGAGTGAGCAAAGCATACATTTTGTCGTCAGAGGGCGTACATGTAGGCTCTGCGCTGTCATCTGCGTACCTCCAATATTCATGGCCACTACAGCGATCCTGTAAATGCCAGTCTGCTGCACGTGTGCAGAACTTGTCCTCCAAGTGGATTTCAATAGGTAGTATAAACAGCACTACACATCCGTGATGTCCACAGCTGTCCGTGTACGCATCCACTTGGTGGTCAACTGCATTGTTCTTGTAGGTGTTTAAATGGAGTGTTGAGCTATGAGGGGTGTATTTGATAATTAAATATAACACATATTCGTCTCTGTTGATAAGTTTTAAAGATGGAAGATGTGAAAACAAGTCAATATGAAAACCTACTACAAGGAAGTCAAACTTGCAGGAGTTCGAGTGTGCTGATTGCCTGTGCTGTTTTTATTTAGGATCGAGTGATCATCAACCGCCTGGACAGCATCTGCCAGGCGGTGCTAAAGGGCAAGTGGCCTGGAACACGTCGGGTCTATGAGCCTGGAGGTGCAGTGGCCTCCTTCTATACCACCAAGCTGCTGGACAACGCCAACAGCCTGTGCGAGGACCCCTCTGCCTCGCCACAGGGGTCAAAGGTGACCAAGCATGTTCCAGAAAACAAGGAGTTCTCAGTAAAACTCAACGATGTATGTTGATTTCTCCCTTCTTCCCCTCCTCCCTCCGCTTCGCCCTAATCCTAGGACCCTACCACTTCTGCTGCCATTACCGGTGCTAGCTGCCGTGTTCAGCATGTTTCTCTGGTTTTCTTTCTTCTTTCCTGTGGGTATGATTAGTGGTTTTGACTGCCTGGCAGGAGGAGAGATTAATTTAATAGCAGCCTTCCTCTCTTTTCCCACACACTCAATTTGAATTGGGCTCTGAGGCTGTGATTACATGAGCACAAATCACTCAGTCATGAGAATATAATAAGGTTCAGTTTGAAACCTCTCTATACTGAAGGGGTCTTGCTTTTAATCTGATTGAAATGGAGACCTCGGCTGTGGGTGTTCTCTAATATGCTTCTAGGCAACGTGGCAATTAACTCGGCAGGCTTCATACTTGCATCCATTTATTTCTTGCTTTTGTGTCGCTTTTTGATAAGCATCCCAAATTGTACATTTTTTTTGACCATCACAGACCTTCAAACACCTGTTGCTTGTTGCCTATTAAGTTTTGATATGCTGACAGCAGCTACCTCTTTGGCATGGCTTCCCACTACACTCCAAACTATGAATGGACAATACCTGCTGCCCTACTAGCCACTACCCACTGTGTGTCCATGTGTCCCAATATTACTAACAAGAAAATACCTGAGAAATATTTTCTCCTATTGTAAGAAATTCTAAGAAGTGAGATGACATAAATTGAAATACCTACAAGGATAAAGTATTAGAGATATGAAAATAACATCAGAAAAATTTATTTTACAATCCCTCAATCACTGGATAGACAGGCAGAGAAAGGTCCCATATGAAATGAATAGTCTAAGAAGGAATAAAAATTTAAGCAAAAGTTTCTCCTTGTTTATAACTCTGTTTTCTCTGTGAGTGGTCATGTCCCTAAATGATTCTAACACCTTTTTTCGTCTGTGTCTGTAGCAAGAGGGAGGTCTGAAGTTGACCTTCCAGAAACAAGGTCTACCTCTGAAGAGGCCCCTGGAGCCGGAGGAGGGTCCCCAGGCCCAGCAGCAGTACCTAGCCCGCCTTCACGAGCTGCAAAGCGCCTCAGACACAGGCCTGGCTGACATCACCAAGCCTCAGTGCAGCTTCCAGACTGGTGTGTTTATTTAAAATTCAGCAAATACCCGAAGACCTGTGTGTCGAGACTAGGTCATCCTGTTTTCCTTTACTGCCACTAGATGGCAGCGGAGTATAGTTTTGATGACTTCAAGGCTACGTGGACAGTAGTCATCCTCTCTGGCCCTACTGGCTTTTCATAAAATACCGCACAATAGCTAGAGGTGAAAGTTCTAAAAAGCTAAAGGTCCGAAAGCACATGTTTAATTAAGGCAATAAATGACACGGTAGTTCATAGCTAACAGGCTGGTTCCTCTGCAGTGCCTCCAGATCTGACTGGTCAGATGAGGCCAAACGGAGTATTGGATGGCCAGCCAGTGGTGAAGAAGCGGAGGGGAAGGAGGAAGAACGTGGAGGGGATGGACCTGCTCTTCATGAACAGGAGTAGAGTCCCTGCTGTGTCCGATCAGGTATGCAATTTGTCCTTATTGTGCAAAAGCAGTAGCAGTTTCTGGTACCTCAGCTTCAAATCTGAAATTCTGATTCAGTGTTTCAACATATACATTTATCCGTGTATGCCATATACAAGTGTCCTGTATGTGACTAGTAGCGGCGTAAATAATATAAAACACTGCTTTTATCACCAGGTGCCTCCAGGGTGGGGTGGTATTGGCCAGGTGGGCATGACTGTGGCCCCTGTGCTGGGCTACAGCCAGAGTTCCAGTCAGGTCCCCACGGACACTGAGAGCAGGGTCCCTGTCATCAACCTGAAAGATGGTACCCGGCTTGCTGGGGACGACGCCCCCAAGAGGAAAGATCTAGAACAGTGGCTGAAAGAGCACCCGGGCTTTGTGGCAGACACAGGAGCCTTCATCCCTGTGAGACCAATTTCTTTCTTCTATCCTCCCCCAATCATGTTACAAGAAAGTAAAGTGGTTGTGTTGTTGTGTTAAAGGTAAATCCCTGGGATTATTTTACAGTTGTAGGTAATAATATTTATGGAATTAATATGCTATATGTTTAGTGAGATGGACATGCAGGCAAATGTTTAACGCACGTACAGAATAAGGCTGATAAATAAATACACCCACAGGTGCAAAGTTTGATGATGCAATGTATGCAAAAACAAGTGAAGTGCTTGCTAGGTTGTGCAGAAATTAACTGCAGTTAAGACATTTTCTTCCACCTTGAAAATGTTTCCATTTCGTGTCCAGGGGGTAAATAAGATGCAAATGCAGTTCCACTTCCAGGACGGGCGGCCCAAGCAGAAGAGGCACCGCTGCAGGAACCCCAACAAGATTGATGTGAACAGCCTGACAGGAGAGGAGAGGGTCCAGATCATCAACAGGAGAAATGCACGCAAGGTGCGTTTGTGTGTGTTGTTGTACGAGGGATTGAGTGTGTCATAATCGTCTCTAGAAATTATGCCATTAATGGCCCATACTTTGACATTGAAAAACTGGATTGTAGCTCTGTTAATAATCACTTTTGACAGATTTCTTGCTCTAGCTTTCACATTGTCCACTAAAATGAAAATATGGTACAACTACTATTTTTACCTTTTTAAACGAGGTTGTAAAGACAGTGATATTTTAATGATTAGTAGTCAGGTTGACAGAGTACCGTTCATGTGTCTGAAATGACTGCATGTTTCCTTAATGTGTAATAAGTATCTTGTCTGTTGTGCACTCGGGTTCCCGTTGCCTCTGATCTGTCCTGTAGGTTGGTGGAGCCTTCGCTCCTCCTCTGAAGGATCTGTGCCGGTTCCTTCAGGAGAACCCAGAGTACGGAGTCCCACCTGAATGGGCTGATGTTGTCAAGCAGTCGGTGAGTCACAAAGTTAAAACCGATCAAAACTTTCACTGGAACCGTCATATCAAGAAAGGCTATTTTGAACCATATCAGTAACAGTTGTCATTTTTTCAGGTACAATAGCCAAAACTAATT
Organism: Chelmon rostratus; assembly: GCF_017976325.1. Classification (NCBI taxonomy): domain Eukaryota; kingdom Metazoa; phylum Chordata; class Actinopteri; order Chaetodontiformes; family Chaetodontidae; genus Chelmon; species Chelmon rostratus. The sequence continues at coordinate 21,319,731 of NC_055658.1, read as the reverse complement.
CAACCTAATACAACTGCCCAGCAACAAATGCTCTCATGAAGGTCAAAACCTGTTTTAAAGAGATGCTGATTCAACTTTATGGTTGTGAAGGGTGTAGCTTGTGGTTCTGTTAAAATGTATTGTGTTGTGCTAATGACACAATGAGGAAAGACTAAACAGTGTCAACAAAAACATTACAACCTTCATGAATGTAGGATTGGTTGCAGGTTGCTGTAGTTCTATCTAGGTGCGCCTGATAAACAGCCGCAGTGATGTTTGTAAAGCTGCTAACCGTGCATCTGTCTTCCAGGGTTACCTGCCAGAGAGCATGTTTGACAGGATCCTGACGGGACCCATTGTTCCTGAGGAGGTAAGCCGGCGTGGACGTCGCCCTAAGAATCCCCTGGCCAAGGCGGCAGCGGCGGCAGCGGCAGCAGCAGCGGCACCCAACCCAGCAGCCTCCGCCCTGGGATTGAACCCCCTGCTGGCCAACGGCCTCCTCTCTGGAATGGACCTGACCAGCCTACAGGCCTTCCAGCAAAACCTCCAGAGCTTACAGTCCCTGCAGCTCACCGCTGGCCTGATGGGGCTGCCGTCCGACGCTAGCAACCTGGCTGCAAGTAACCTAGCTGCTATGTTTCCCATGATGCTGTCTGGTATGGCTGGATTGCCAAACCTGCTTGGCATGAGCAGCTTGCTTGGGAAGCCTGCTCAGGAGGGTGCGGGAAGCTCCGAGGAGAAGGCAAAGGGAGCAGCCAGCAGTGTAGCAGGAGAGCCGTCTGCATCTATAGCCCCACCTCACACCTCAGACACCAAAGGAGAAAGGACAGAGGGCTCAAACACAACTCCTTCCTCCACTTCCAGCTCCACTTCCTCTGCCACCGCCCCACAAAGTGCTTCAGCTGCGTCTGCAGCCTCCAGTAACCCACTGTCTCTTAACCCCTTGTTACTCTCCAGTATGCTTTACCCAGGGATGCTTCTCACTCCAGGCCTTAACCTTCCTGTGTCTGCCACACAGCCGCAGACCTCAAACACTGACTCCACTCCTCCTCCTCCTCCTGCCGTCTCCCAGTCATCGTCACAGGAGACGGAGCAGCCAGTGGCAGAGAAGGACGGAGAGGAGGATGACGAGGAGTTAGAAGAGGCTTTGGACGAAGAAGAAGAAGAGGAAGAAGAAGAAGAGTCAGCAGAACAAAAAGAAAACAGTGGTCCTGAAGGTTCGGGGAAAGCCGAGTCATCTTCATCAGAGTCTGGGAGCTCTTCCTCCTCATCAGATGATTCAGACTCCAGTGATGAGGACTGATTGGATGAATATATATATATAAATTTATTTATGTATCACCTAGAAATGTATACATATATTCACATCTATATGGATTTTCCAGCACTTATGTTGCGATTTCTGTACATGTAAATATAAGAACTAACTAAAATGTTGTGTAATAAAGACAAAAACTAAAAAAAACACACAAAAAAACAGGAAAAACTGACTTAAAAGGAACTGAAATAAAATTTCAGTTTTTGTTCACAAGGTACAGTCTTGTTTTGAGACATTTTGCATGTCAGACTTTAGTAGATTTCTGAACTCTGTGAACTTGTACCACACAATTATGTACAATTGCAACAAAAAAAAGGCATTATTGTAATTATGTCAGGATTTAATTTTATTAAAAAAGTGAAACTACATCAACATGCTCGTTGAGCTGTACTAATATATTTTGATTGTTGGGGGTTGGGAGAACGACACTTGACAAACACTTTGGTTTCTCTTGTAAATAGTCCGTACTTTTACAGGTTCGTTGACACTTATGCTTTGCAGATCATACGTTGGATATGTCAGCAATAACTTGGGCAGCTAATGAATGTCACTGAAGCTGTAGATTCTCTGTCTGCCATGTTCCACCTCTGTGCACAACTCACGCACCCTCACTTACCTGTCGCCTACCTTCATATCACGCTGAGAAATCCACCTCTGCATTTGTTCGCATTCCTTGTTGGAAACAGAATTACCTGAAGCTCCCTCTGGAACATGGCCTCAAATTGGGGGAAATCTGTAGTATTATTTTTTTCAATCAAACACATAATGCTTAAATCCTTCAAAATGGATCAGAATTGAATTGTCTGCTGTGATTTCTTCTGTTTAAAGGTTTGGTTTTCCACATGGATATCTAATTTTAGAAAAATCCACATTTTCTCATCACCTTACAAACATGTCACAACATGTCCAAGGCGCACTTTAGCTACTCACAGTAGGCGTACACGCTCAATTGCATGTCTGTTGATTTTGACTACACTGTCTAATAAACTCTTTGAGTTGTGGGGACAGAAAACAACCTTTTAAAGTGTGCCAAAAACTGCCCTTTGACCCTATGAGGTCCTGACAGAGTTTTGTGGTCTCTATGTAGAGGAAGAATTCAGGATTCTTGATTACATGGATATTATTACTACGACCCCGGCGTATTTTACTGCATCTTACCTCAACTGTGCTAAATGGATTGGCTTCACTGTGCAGATGTACATGTGCACGGGTGTGTTTCTTTGCTTCCATGTACTTAATGTCCTCGTCTCTGCTGGAATGTGTGTGTCAGAGGCCTTTTTCTTTTCTTTTTTTTTTTTTTTTACTGAGAGCTTCCACTGTGTGGCTTGTTTGGCTGGACTGCTCTTCTCACCTGGTGTATCTACTCTTTCCATAACTTTCCAGCATGAATGTTGTGTCTTAAGGAGGGGGGCCTTGCCACCTACGACTCGAAAAAAACACGTTAAACGTGTTGTTGACCTTCAAACATGTCTCATTGGAATTTTGGGGGAAATAACAGTGTTTGGATTCTGTGTTGCATGTCCCACCTGTCTACCAAAGTCATACAGGCACACTTGGCACAAGCACAAAATAGTTCAAATCCTGGCTAAGATTGTAGTAATTGTCACCGTCTTCGACTGGGTATCAACTTTAACGGTGCTGGTCAGGCCAGCTTCAGGAACGGCGGAATAATAACAGCTTGTGTTGCTGGGGGTTTGTAGGGTGGCTGTGTGTGTTTCACTTCTTCCTCGGCTCTGTGTTGCTGATGAATGGAGCTTCAGCTAGATGTAGAAGTGCCCTTATCCTGTACCTCACTCTCTCATTCAGCTTCTGTCTGACAGACTGCGCAGATTCGTGCTCCATGCTTGTGCATTTTTGTTCATCATCTCTGCACATGTTCATGTTCAGCTGTAACCAGGATACACACAAACACTGGAGTTCACTCAAGCCGAAGTACCTTTTGTAATTTCCTCCAGGACTGCTGTTACACAGTGGACTGTTAGATAGGCGTTTTGAAAGTGAGTTCTGACGAGGTGAGGTTTTTGTTTGGACTGGGGACGAGAGAGCAACCCCCCCCCCCACACACACACACACACACACACAAACACACGCACCCCTTGTTGGAAAACCCCACTGAATTAACTCAGTCTGTTAAGTTCTGAAGTATTGCTGTAGCATTGTTCTCCAGTGGGTGAAACCATGAACAGTCAAGCCGCTGAAGACGCGTCTGATTTCTAATGTTGCTTTAAAGTGATTTTCTTGTATGCCTGTTCTGTGTGTGTGTGTGTGTGTGTGTGTGTGTGTATATGTATATGTATATATATGTATATGTATGTATATATATATATATATATATATATATATATATATATATAGACTTTGTCATGGGTTTTGCTTGCAATGCAATTGCATTTTTTTTAATATTACTAACAGTACAGTATTTTTCTATGTCTGAGCAATGAACTTACACATGCCACTGTCATTTTGTATATCTGCACCTCTGCTCTCTTTAAATTTGTAGTGCCCTTATGCAAACACCCAGCCATTGCTATTTCTGCTGTATGTGATTGATCTAACGACTTTTGCTACTTTTTGTTGCCCCACAGTGATGGGTTGATGGATTGATGACTGTGCTGAGCCTCTTTAGGACACAAATGGAAAAATGGTAGACGTAAGATTGGACTTTCTGCTTTCATTTTGCTTTTCTTTTTAGATTTCTTTCCCTCTAGGTTGTACTGTACAAGGACTCCCAAAGCACTGCTAGTCTAAGGGGAGCAGTGTTGAATCTGCGTTAAACACAGACACAAGTGAACCGTGACCTATATGCAAGAGGAATGACAAAACACACTACTGCTGTACAGGGAGGTTTTCTTTCAGTTTTCATATGTGAAATCACTGAGATGACAAAACTAGCATCATTGGTTCTGTATTTTTATTTTAAGCTTGATAATATCCTAAATGTCACCCTGGTCAGTTTTGTCTTTTTTTTTTTTTTTTTTTTTTTCATTGGACAGTTGTAATATTTGCCAGTTGTGGTCTGTGTAGTCAAAATAATTCTTTATGTAGTGCAGGAAAACGCGTCTTAAAGTCATTTGTAATTTATTGGATTACTTTCTATGAAGTTCTATAGAGGAAATTGAGGTTTAATTATTTTTATTAAACATATTCTTCTGACTATCAGTGAAGTGTGCATTTGCCTGTTGCTTTGTCTGGGGGCCTTATTCGAAGAAATCATTCATGTCAGGAACTTTTCTGTTCATTTCACATGTGTGAGCTTTCTTACTGCTTCACTCTTCTACTCTAGGCAGCAGATTCAGCTGCACAGTCAAGCTCCATGGGCCCAGAAAGTCTTTTCATATTGAAAAAAAAATCCACAGTGGCAGAAAATAAAGTCCACTTACTGCAGTTAAGGGTTCAGTAACCTCAGTTGAAGCCTTTTCTGTCTCTTTCTCCCTACTTTTTTAAAGTTGAAATGTTTCATTTTTTTAATCAAAGTGCTGTAGTTATAAATCAGAACATGGTGGGTAGTAACAGTATTCAGCATGCAAGTAGCAAAAAGGAGCAGGAGAGGCTTCTCTGCTCATTATGCTACTATAATGCAGTGTTCAGTACGCAAGTGCTGCATAAAAGTAAAAAACTTAACTGCACGTTTAAATGATGATGATCCACCAAATAAGAATTGTATCTTAAAATGTACTTCATAATATACTGCTGCTGAAAGAAAGGTTCATAATAACTCTAAAAAAGTGCTTTGGCCAGAAATCTTTGCATAAAGAGGGCCATGACTGAATACCTGTGCAACAGCGTTAAAAGATTTTCCACTCTGCTGGAAGTCCACGGTCCTCCGCTTGGTGGCGCTGTGCACGCCACTGGCACAGCGCGGCTGCTCCGTGCTTATCATGGCAACCAGACACAGATGACAAGTTGGGGCTTGTCTGCTGCTGAGAGAGGCCGATGGTCTGAACTTCCTCAGTCTGCAGAGCAGCGGTTCACTCCTCTGAGCCATGCCGCGCCGCTCCGCTGCCACCAGCCGGACGTGAGAGACATACAGGGGGATTCTTAGATCAGCAGACCCTCCATCTGGCACCTGAACGCACCAAAAACGCTCCCCAGGAGTCACCGACACTGGTAAGTGACTTTGAGCCGGTTTGTAACTTTAGTTTTCTTCTGTCAAGTCAGAAGAGCTACTTGGATGATGTGACTGACATATTGCATGAGACGTCAGCTGACAGCTGTAAACTGGAACCATCATCCACCTCTGTAGGGTTTATTACAACAAAGCTGCAGCCGGACTGACCCTCCACACTCACTGACTGCAGTCAGGCCAAAATGCACTGAACGACAATGTTTTTGTTCATAATCACAGCCATTATTTCATTGTGAACCGACGCGGTTTTTAAGTGTTTAGCACGTGTGTAGAAGTGAAAGTAGGGCCCATCATGATGGAGCGTCTGCCACTGAAGGCCAGTCTGGAGGAAACAGGAAATGGGTGTAACCCTTATGAAGTGGATTTTGCATTACTCAGAGTGTAAATTAGTTCCTGCTTTATTACTGAGTATTATTGACACCTATACAGTGTTGGATGGCATTATATTAAAAGCTGTTATCTTATATGCAGGGGCAGCTTGTTTTATGTAGGTAATGAAGCATGAAAACAGCAGATGTGAGCCCCTTCCGGGTTCAAAGCTAAACTTGAGCCATTTCTTTGCGCTTATTTCAATCCAGTTCAATCCTGTTGACTGACTTTCCTGATTTCTGGGACTCATGACACTGTAATGGCGCATTAACCCGTTTTTGGTCAAAAGAGGATAAACAAAGATTTTCTCAACTGCTTTCAATTAGATAATGAAAGGCACAGGCTGTGATTCATAGATCTGCGTGCATGCTGATGCTTTCCACTTGATCTGTGTTGGACGTCGGTGTTAAGAGTTGTTGCAGTGAAATGTCTGGTCTAACACCTGCAGCTGTGGAAGTAAGTCAGAAGTGTTTTTTCGACCGACAAAGAGGTAGCATGGCGCATATGTTCTGTTATTTACTCGACTGAATTCAGTATTTGAGGCGTGAAGTAAGTGAGCGATTAAAGTTGGTGGTTCAGAAGAGGATCCAAATGCAGGGCATTTGAGGAATCATAAAACAAGCTTTAATAACTCAAAGCTGATTCCAGTCCAACAAAACAGACGGGCAACAAAAACCAAAGGAGGCAAAATCCAAGAGGAAAGGAGAGATACAAAAACTAAACGAAGAAAGAGCCAGTATATCACGAGGAACGCAGGCGGGAACGCAAGCAACAAACATACGTGAGCTGGCAGCTCGAAGAGGGAAACACATGGACTAAATACACAACGGGCCAATTAACTGATGAAACACAGGTGATAGAAAACAGGCGGGAAAACGCCCGAACACAAACAGGACAGAACACAGGAGGAGAGCCAACTTTCAACATTAAACAGGAAATAACTCAACAAAACCCCCGAAACCATATCAAATCAAAACCACACCGGGTCAGTTTTTTAGCCCAGTGTGATTTAGTGTGTCAAAAAGAAATCTGTACAGCAAATGAGCCAAGGGGCCAAGTGGTCTGGATGCTGAAGATTGGAGGGTGGGACAGAGGCGGAGCCGGAGACCTCAGGCGGTAGGCTAGGGGGCAGAACCGAAGGACGGAGCAGGTCTGCGGGGCGACCAGGAGGCAAGGCCGCAGGTGGGGGTTGCTCTGGAGGGCGTGCAGGAGGACGAGAAGAGCAGGTCTGGATGGTCTCAGGTACAAACGGTTCACACAAACTAAATGGTCGCAGTTTTCAGGCACACACGGGATGCATAAAAATGAAGACGAAGCGAGAATGTGCGGCCCGTCCCGCCAACTCTTGTCTGGCTGTCAGCAGCACACAGTTGCCAGATGTTTCAAAATTAGCTTTCTACCCCAGCTACTGTGCTGTGTCTGTGAAGAAGAGGTGAGCAGGTGGAGCCAGAGAAATGGGCTGCTGAACCACTGCAGCACACATGCAGACTGGAGGGTAATAAACTCAGACATCGTGACAGAGCTGGCCGCTGGCAGGGTCCATGCTGAGCTCGGCATGGGAGCCACTGGAGGAATCCAGAATGGCCAGCATGGTCTTTCTAAGATCAGTCCTGAACAACAATTCAGCCATACCTGCAACATCCAAAAACCAGGAGGTTACGGCCCTCAGCTAATCCTTAATGTCCATGGTGCTGTTATTACCCATGTCGGATCACACCTCCTTTCCAGATCCTCCAGCGGTAACTGACAGCTGAAAGAGGGAACACACGTGGACTGAATACACAAGAGGCCAATTAATCAAGGAAACACAGGTGATACAGAAAACAGGCGGGAAAACACACAAACAGCAGGAGCAAAAAAGAAACGGAACGTGAACCAACAGCATGATACAGGAAACAGACTAAGAAAGCCCCAGACCCATAACATCTAAGGAGTTATTTCCAGTAGACAGACAGACAATCTGAAACGATTCCAAGTATCTCTGAAGACAGACACAGGCCGGCAGGTGATAGTTTTCAAAATCTGGTCAAAATGGCTACGTGAAGAGGAAACGTTCGGGAAATTAGCACAATAAGAGTTGCTCAGTTTTAATTTGATTTACATCCCGCACGCGCTCAGGGATCTTTCTCTGTACTCTCTCTCTCTCTCTCTCTCTCACACACACACACACACACACACACACACACACACACACACACACATCCCTGTGGACTGAGGACTGTCTGACTCAGTGAGGACAGTAACCTAGAATGATAAACAGCACATGTGGGAATGATTAGCGGAACAAAGTCTCCATTCAGGCTGGACAGAGGAGCGGAGCAAACACACAGATAAACTGAAAAGGTTGAGGTTCACAGGACGGAGGTTTCTATTGGCCTCCACCAAAGATGTAAAGCAAGTTGAAGCCAAGCGTCGGAGACGAATCATGGCCTCTGTGGTCACATGACCCGGGACAAGAAGTCCTTAAATAGAAGCTGACATAGAGCAGTTCAGCCTGAAATGATCTTCTCATTGTTGGAAGCTGCACTGTCACGGGAGGCTTTGGTGCTTGTTTTGTTATTCCCGTTGCTGCGTCTTCTATGGCATCTAAAATATTCCACTTGTTACACCCTCAGCACATGCGTCACTGTTCTGCCACGCCAGGCCAGGTTTTCCCATCTGAAATGTACAGTCACACATGTGACTCACCAGAGGTGCCTGTTGAGACCAAGGAAAGTACAAAAGAAGGAAGGGTCATTCCATCATAATACCAGCGGTCTAATGCTCGGCTCGGCACCAGACTTTGGTGCTGGTTCTATTGAAGCCTATGGGAGAGGCATAGAGAAGCACCAACCGTCATAATGCGTAATGAAAGAACACACTGATTTGTCCAAATGTGCACATTCATTTATTCGCTCTTGGTCTCCAAATACTATCCAAAGATGATTATAGTGGAATGTACAGGAGCTGCAAAAGCTGCAAGTTAAATGTACTTTGAAACTATTGAGTGTAGGCTGAACAAATATTAGATTAATATTTAATATTAATATCTATTAATATAGAACCTGTGTCCTCATTCCTTCTTACTTCCTTTTATTTCAATCTGGAAGCTGCGTTACAGTGATTGACAGGGCAGGAGCTCATTTTAATGGAATATAACATGAAACACCAGCCAACACACTAGTTTTTAATTAGTCTAAAACATTAGTCTGTTACTAACCTCAATCACATATGCATATTAATCTAGACATTAATGAAACTTGCATGCAAGTAAGTTATTGAATTAACATACAAATCAAATGAAATGTAAGTTGAGAACACAGGAAACATGAGGAAAATATCAACATGCCAAAATACTGGTGCGTTCAAGTGCAACACCGTGAAGTAGTGACCCTTCCTCCCCTTGCAGTTTCATTGTTTGAGACCGGGAAATAGAGAGGAAATCATTCAGGTCAATGAACAGCATGGAGGGACTGAGGAGCTGTGCATGACAAGGAGTGTATCTCTGCTCCCAGAGTCTTGTGTTCCCGGGTTCTGTGTTCCGCAGTTCAATATTCTCTTCCACATTAACCCTTCTTTTGTGTTCAGGTCAAAACCCCTAACCCCAACCCTAATCCTATTTCATTTAAAAAGTTTGCCTTTTTTGCACATTGCATATATATTTAATCGTGGATTAACTTCATTTGATCACTGGTTGTACTGCACTGTCAGGTTTTATGTGCTGTCATTGCCTCTCATGTTCTTTTCCTTGTTTAGGTGCTCGTTCCTCCTCCGACTCTCATCTCGTGTGAGTGTGGAGATCACTATGGCAACCAAGCCTCAGGGAGACCAGGGAAGGCCGAGGTTTGGCCCCAGCGACCGCCTGATCGCCATGTTCAGGTTAGCGCTACAGTCTGGCAGTGTTACTAATACAGTGGTTGTGTTGTTTGTGTGGAACATCAGAGTTACAGCATCAGCAGGTCATTTTAACAAAGCCAGAGACAGAGAGAGAGCAGCGTCTCCGTCGGATCACTGCAGCGTCACTGCACAGAACTGGGTGTTTGTTTTGACACTTAACATCCGGCCGATTGGTAAAAGGCTCTCAGAATAAGCTTTTGCATTGAGACAAATGTTTGATTCACTGTCTGTAAACATGATCTTTAGCTGTGTACATTTAAATTCTTTAAGAGAGCAGTTTTCAGTTGCAGCGAGGGCTTTTAAAAACCTTTCGTGGCCTTTTATTTACATCTCAACCAACCGCTGCCAGTCACGTGCTAACTGCCACAATTCCTCTGATTCAGGGCCTGCACCAGAGATCCAACCGAGGCCATTAAAGCCAGACTGAGAAGTATGCTGCACACATTTCTGCAACACTACAGGGGCAACGCAGGAAGTGAGACCAACGGTACACAAACACATTCAGTGATCCTTAAACAATGGGGTGAGGGGATGTTGGGGATGAATGCATGATGTTCAGTATTTCTTGAGGACAGATGATGATCTTCACAGCTGAATTGTATTAGCATTCAGAGACACAAGAGACCACATTGTTAATATTCACTGGTTCTATCAGATGCAACAGTGCAACTTTGAGCTCAGAAGGGGTCCTCTGTCTGCTGACCTGCAGCACATTACTGTAAATCCCTGTGCGATCAGGTAGCCGGCTGTTTTTTAATGACAGGTGTCATACTCTGGAATGAAGCCCTTGTAGTTAATACGTGTCACATATAATCCGTGTGATATTCTTTGCAGAGCTGGCTGCAAAGTGCTGCTGTGAGGCCGAGATCTGGTATTACAGGATCCTGGAGAACCGTGCCAGCGCAGAGAGGAGCCTGCTGGGCATCAGTGACATCTCAGTGAGTGTACTGCCCTCCTGTGGCCACAACTGGAACTGCTGTCTGACAAACACCTTTTCTGCTCCCTGCAGCCACTGAGTGATACAGAATATGTGGTGCTGCGTGTTTATGTCCTTCTTGAGCCTCGATCTTTGTCAGTCTTTTTTGGCCCCTTTGTTTTGAAGTAAGGACTGTTGCTGGTGGTGTGTGTGTGTGTTTGTCGCAGGGCATCTTGGAGAATGAAGTTTTCCAGTGCTGCCTGGTGGCCTGTTGTCTTGAGATCACCATATTCTCAAACCGTCTACCGTGCGACTTCCCCCTGCTCCTTCAGATCCTCAAATTGGCACCATATCACTTCTGGAGGGTGTGTATCCAAGTTAACGGTCAAATCTGTGTTATCAATGCATTCACATGGATTCAGTAGACAGTAGATGGCGAAACAGATATCATTTTATCAGACAAGATGTAAAATTATTGGCATTGGCATCCAAAATTAAAATATGTGTATTTTTTGCCATCCTGTGCGATGAAGTTTACAACTTGATGTTGCGTATCTCCGTCCTGGAATAAGTAAACATGGACGATCTGGACAACCAGAAACTTGCAGTAGAGAAGTTTGCAGTAGAATATTATCCATGTGAGTGTCAGCCACTCGCTTTCTATCTGCTGTGAGATTTGAACCGAGAGCCACTTCCCTGCCACCTCTAACTCTGAGGATTCCTCCGCCCTCCATCTCATTTCCTGTGGTCTGCCAGGTGATCGAGCTGGTGTTGCGGGCCGATGTGGGACTGCCTCACGCTGTGGTCAGACACCTCGCCCAAGTGGAAGAGAAAGTTCTGGAGAGCTTGGCCTGGAGCAGCAACTCGCCGCTGTGGGAAGAAATCCAAGCCAATGAGGGCCATCTGCCCACCTGCCAGCAGGTTGGCATTAAAACACACAAAAGCACCTCACCTGGCAGCAAGAGTTATCTAAGATTTAATGCTCAGATTTCCTCCAAGGTGACGCTGGTGACAATTTAGGAGTAAAATGAAATTAGAAATGTGATTAAAATGTTTTTTTCTACTGAGCGGATGACATCAAAAGTACGACAGTATTTCTTCACACATGCGTGGCTTTAATGAGGGCTTTGTGTCATGTGCAGGTGATGCGTCCTGCTCAGCTTGAAGATCCGAAGAAAGCAGACATGCAGCCTGATGGAAACCTCCCAGGAGGTACAAACACTGGACTGATCACGTGATTGTACTTCTACTGCATTTTATACATTTCTAATGCATCCCTGAATTTGATGCGCTCCCTGCTGCAAACTGACTGCAGTATTCTTATTATGGATTGACTGGTGTGTTCTGGGTTTGCCAGTGGGAGCTGAACCGTCTGGCAGCGCTGACCAACGGCATTCCCCGTCTGAAAACCGCTCTCAGAGAAGCAACTCCCTCCGCCTGTTTGCTCGCAAGGTCGTACAGTCTGCTGCACCACAACATGCTCCTGTTGTACATGACGAAGAGCAGTTATCGTCAAAAACACCATTTTAGTCAGTCGGAGCATCCACAGCAGAGTCATGCCAGGCAAACACAATTACAACTGTGTGTTGTTTCCATAAAGTGGCCGTGGCTGACCTAAGAAATTGATTCAGCACTACAAATGTACTGGATGTATGATACCGCTGTTGTTCATATATTCATTAAGTCTTGAACTGGAATTTTTTCCCGCTTTTCACCTGTCGCATATAGAATATCACATCGTTTCAGGTGTATATATTCCACATCATCATTTCTCAGGGGAATCTATAGGAACATATGGAGCTGCTGCAGTGCATATGTTTAGCGCGGTCATGTTTTCTCCTCGCCTCAGGTTTACAGCTTGATGGGGAAGCGTCTGAGGGAGCTGTGCTCCACACTGCGCATATCTGATGAGCTGAGGTTGAAGATCTGGACCCTCTTCGAGCACTCTCTGGTCCACTGCACTGACCTCATGGTGGACCGTCACCTGGACCAACTGCTCCTGTGTGCCATCTACATCACGGCTAAGGTGGGTTTTGGTATGAGGAGCTGCAGAGCTTTTAATGGACGTTTGTTGGTGTGTGTGGGGAAGAAGACGTGGTAAAAAAAAAAAAAAAGGTGTTTAAAGATGTACCTTGTATACTGTTTCACACTGAATGCACTCATTGTCTCTTTCACAAATATTTATTTATATTTTAAGATGTTTTTTTCCAGTGAAGGCAGACAGCTTCTGCTCAGTGAGCAGGACAAACAACTTTGTATTTTTAAGCATATTTCATTAGTAGTAAGTATTAAAGGGCATCTTGAGAGAGAGTAATGTTTCAGTCTCCAGTCTCAGTACTCTCCGACAGTGACCAGCTGATCAAATAACTAATCCAGATGTGACACTTTTGCTCAGAAATGACAAAGTACATAATCACTCAATTAACCTGTGGAATGTGCTTTACTTTTACAGATTACCAATGTGGAGATACCCTTCAAACACATAATGAAGTGCTACAAGTCTCAGCCGTTTGCCTGCCGAAACGTGAGTTGTTGCTCTTTATTTAGATAATTTCTGCTTCAATTTAAGCTAAATTGCATAAAAAATGAGAGAGCTCAAACAGAAGATGTAATTTAAGATGTTACTGAACCTCAACACTGTCATCAAAGTGATTAAGCGTGCTACGTGGATTGAAAGTGTGTTTGAGGGTTTTTTGCTTGTGTTATGACTGTATTATATGTATTATATTCTGTTCTCAGGTCTGTAAAAATGTGCTGATTTCTGGAGGAGACACAGAATATTCTCTCACTGGAAGCAACAGTAAGAAACCCTTTATTAAAAAGAAAGTGTCTACACACACCCTCACTCAGCTGCAGGAGAAATGGCATCACAAATGACTTCCTCTCATTAACCACAGATGAATCAGTGTGGAAGTTTGATGTGGGACATCAAATGATGACACAATGTGGTGTAATATTTTCTTTGGTTGAACCCATTAGGGTCAGTAGTTAGTGTCTGTAACTGGAGAGCTGCATTATAGCAATGCCTGTATCAAGGTACCACAATCAGTCACAATATAATATTACCTGCATTGTATCAGTAATGCACGTGGCAGGTACGACAGGTAACCACAGCGACGGTATCCTGACCCCCAACACACCATCGACACATTACCGGGGACCCTGTGAGGAGGAGAGGGGCAATCTTATCTACTTTTACAACCAGGTCTACACCCCAAAGATGCAGCACTTTGCCAAGCAGTTTGCACCAACCTCAGGAGTAAGTGAACCAAATTCAAGGCCATGTAAAATGCTGAAATATACTGATCTCACTTCATGTGTGTAAGTGGGGTTTTCTGGTGTGTGCTGTGTCGCTCTTGTGTAGGGAGACACGCCTCCTTTGTCTCCGTACCCCCGGCAGTGGAGAGCATCTCCGCGCAGACGCAAGCTGTCCAGCAGCCACTCCATCTACATTTCACCGTACAGCACAGAAATCACGCCCCCCCGCACACCTGGACTCTGCTACTACTTCAACTCGAGCCCCTCAGAGGTCTGTGGACAGAACAGTGTAAACCCTCTCAGTGAATAAACTTTCATCTTCAAATTATGTTTTTTTAATTTTTAATTTGTGATTAATTGCTCCAAATGTCCCTCCTGTTTCCATCAGCGTCTGCGTGAGATCAATAACATGATCCGGACGGGCAGGTCAGTCAGCAGACGATGCTGTGTGGTGGCCCTGGATGGAGAAGAGGACGGGGAGGGAGAAGGGCGTCCTTCGGCGAAGAGGCCTCATTTGGATGATCAGTCAGCCTGGCAGAAGCGACTAAGGAACGTGGTGAATGATCGCGTGACGAGAGGGGACCAGGACCAGGCGTCTCCGGTTACAAAGCCCAACCTGCACTAGAGCGGAGAGGAGCATGCGGTCTCCCTCCGCTCCTGTTTAGAAACAATGTCACGTTGTTAGAGGGGGAAGCACAGGGCAGCTTTGTCTTCCTTTGCAGCCGCCATGTGAGAATTCCTCTGGGCTCAGCTCATGTTGTCTGCAGTCCAAGCTAAAATGACGCCTTTTTTGCTGTTTTGTTCTGACGCCCACTGTCCTTGAATCAAGCACTTGGCCCTCAGCTGAGCGGCCAGCGGTAGGAGACTGTCGTCATCCCGGGCAGCTCCCTGGTGGAAGTGCACAAGTCAGATGACGCTGATGTAGGGCGCGACTGCAAAGTTCTGCGACTTTGCTCGGATGAAGAAATGTAAGACTGAGACGATGTTGCAAGTGAAGGGCAGTTAAAACAGCGGGACAAACTTTCCTGCGCCTCACAGCCCCCACAGGGGTGAGTAAATGTCAAGCTTCTCCAGGGTCTGCGGCCCTCATGAATACTTGATTGTAATTGACTACATTCTGATTAAGTGAGGGATGCAAAGTGTTCAGTGCAAGCCACTCTAAAGCAATTTTTAATGTGTTTTCCCTCTTTTTATCCCGTAATGATGCTTTCTCAGCTTACCTCTTTGAATTGTTAAATATATTCAAGATGAAACATGATTCTTCTTACCGGGAATGAAGGCAAAGGGCAAAAGTTACAGCAGCAAGAAACTTTATTCAATGGTACTTGAAGCTTGTAGACGGATTAGAGAGAGTAAAAAACTGAATAATAATATGTTCATGTCCTGTCACCAGCTGCAGCCATTACTGATTGTAACCTTTATATCAAGGCTGAGCAGTTTTATTAAAGTGTTTCGCTTACTGTTGCTTCATTTGTATGTTTGACTTCACCATGCACAATGATGCATGCTGGCTGTTCTCACACCGGCCTGCTGAAGGGACGAAGTTTCTCTGAATGAAATCTGAGTTTATGTTTTTGAGCGTAGGAGCAGCATTTTGTGGCATCACAGTGAGTTTGGAAGCCAATCGTGGTTCAGGTGGAAGCTTGGAACCTCCAGCACACAGAGGCAGAGATTCTGGCCTTCCCTGCTGGTGGCAGCCGTGGTCAGAGGCTTTATGTTTCCAGGTTGTCCATTGGTCCATCCCAGTCTCATGACCATGATATCTCAGAAAAGACCTTGAAGGAATCTCTTCAAGTTTGGCACAAATGTCCACTCGGATGAACTGGTGAGATTTTGGTGGTCAAAGGTTACTGTGTGGTGACACTAATCTTGAAACTGTGCTGATTGTGGAGATCTTCTGTGCTGCTGGGTTGAAGATGCGTGTGAAGCGTCCACGTTTTACAGTTTGTAGCTTCTTTCCAGCAGCATCCATATATGAAGCATTGTAGTCCACCACAAGCTCATTGGCTCTGCTGATGTTGAGCTTCAGCTGATTGTTGTTGCACCATGTGATGAAGCTCTCTATCAGTCCTCTTTACTCTGGAAAAATAGTCTCTAAGTGGAGATGACATGTTTCTCAATGGAAATTATTTACTGGACTCATGCACGTTAATATAGTGCCAACTTCCATTTCATCCAAAAAATACACTCAGTACCTTTTATTGAATTGATTCAAAGTCTTCACTGCTTGCTATCTGAGTCTGGACAGACATTGATATAAACTACAACTTAACTGGTTGGTGGAGGAAGACAACTGAGTGGCAGTAATATGAGTTTAAAGGCTGTTGTTAGTGCAGCTATAAACTCTGATACATAGAGAGATAAACGTAGGAATCGACATACATTTACTTGTCTCATATTAGTGTCTCTATAATATTCTTATTCATTAAATCATTCTCTTTATTCTGTGGTGAAATTATCATAGACTTCATCATAGACATTATGTTTAAACACCACGTCACCACACTTCATACAAAGCTGTGTATCTACCAGGCTAATGATGTACAGTTTTTGTATCTTAAGACCCAGCAGACCTGCAAATATAAATCTGTTCTGACATCAGCTGACTGGTTATAAATACAGTTCACAAATTCAACACAGTGACTGAATGAAAGCAGAAACTTCCACCAACTTGGCAACCATGGCTGCCCCTGATTGACATACAATACTCCTCAGTGTTTATCAGTAACCATGTGTTAGCATGCTGCAAAGTTAATGCTCAACCAATGTTGCTTAGGAGGTAATTCCCAAACAGCAGTGCGGCCGCAGACAAAGGCTCTTAAAAGGAAAACAACACACACTCAGGTGCCCAAACTCAACAGGAAGTCTCGAGGTTGCCATAGAGAACAAAGGCACCTGAGTCCACAACACCTCTACAGGTTTTAAGGTTATGACCGGTGATTTAACACTCTATACTCCTCTGGACTCCCATCAGCTGAACAGTGCACTTAGACTTAGATTCAAATCATGGGTTGCAACACAAGCCGGGGCGCCACAGTGACGGACCCTTCTGAAAAGCCGCAGGAGAGGCCGAAGACAGCCACTTCCACCAAGGAGGCGTCCGCGGAGGAAACCAGTGGGCCGACAGACAAAGACGAGGATGAAAAAACTGAGGGCTCCAGCTGAGTGCCATCTTTACACCTCAGCCTAAACTCTTCTCAAAGTAAGAAATACCATAAACTACCTGAAAACTATCCTTCTCGCATCCCTGAATCCTGTTCATTAAATTCTCACATCTCCATGAAAAATGTTTTCCCATTTCACTTATCAGCTGACTGTGTCCTTTCATTGTTTTCAGTTCTATCAATGGAACAGGGATATAGTACCTCACCATAAAGCAAGCAATTTATGACCATCGCATTGAGGTCACTTTGATACAATCACCTCTATAACTTGACCGCCATGTCTCTCTGAAGCTATTTGACATGACAAATGGGCTGTGTGGTGACTGAGATGGGCTGTGTGTGTCTGTGTCGCTGTGTGTACAGATTGGCCTGTCCGGGGTGAAGGAGGGCCTGTCAGCAGGAGGAGGCGACGCCGCACTACTGTCCATCAACCTCTGTCATCTGGGCCAGACACACACACACACAAATACACACACTTTTGAAGGGATACAGCTCTCATGTTCATATTCCAGTCACTATTTTGCGATAAATATACTGATTCAAACACAGTGCTGTGCTGTTGTGTACCTGTGTTGCCTTTCTATTCTTTTTTTTTACCTTATAGTTCAGATCTTCGCACAGCCTCCTGCGCTGTTGTTTGTTTTCACAGCCGTTACATGTTCAATCTCCTCTCCTCCTCCTCTGAAGTGCACACACACACACACACCTCTGGTCAGGGTTGATATAACACACTCTTTCGAATGCTTCCATTTGTGCTGCAGGCTAAAGCAGCAACCCTTTAAGATAGTCAGCTTATGTTTCAGCTGTGGATACCTTGCAGCTCTCCAACTAGATAGTACGCTCTGCATATCACGAGACTGTTACTGCTGTTCATTTAAGCAGTCACATGGCGAGGGCTTCATTCAGCAAAAAATGCAATGCTGCTAAAAGAGAAGTTACAAAGATGCTCAAGCACTTCCCGGTCTTTGCCACCAGGGGGCACGAACAGACGCTGAGGTAGTTCTCTCCACCGCCACCAGGGAGCAGAAGTGATCTTTCCACGTTGCTGTGAGACATCTGAGGCCGGCTCCATTTGCTGAAGACATTTAATCTGAAATATAGGTTGTAAGTTTATTACCAGCTAGTGAATGGAGCTGGAATGGAATAGCCATTTCACAAAGCCATATCAAAAATACCCATCTCAGAGGCAGTGGGAAATTACATGAAAATATTACCATTACACAAATGGAAAGTGTGATTGAATAATGTGCTGGAGAAGATAAATGAAAAGCACTTTGTTGGAAAACGTGGTACTAAATAGGTTTTTAATTTCAGTAGTGGGATAAAAGAAGCGCATTTTTACCTCATTTCACTGCCAATTGATTAGTGGTTCCACATCTGCAGATAGAGAGGGGGCCTTATCGTCTCATTATCAGTTAATTAATATGCATGCACACATGCCAATTATCTTTCCTCTGCCATTTAGCAGAAATGAGACGTTGATGTTTTAATGGTGCCAGAATGGATAACTCCTCTGTTGCTTTAAAGACAAGGCAGGCACATTGATTGACACAGTCAGGTAATGTTAAGAGAGACAATTGAATTAAGAGCAATCTGAGACACTTGATTATTATATTAATGCTCAGAAGCCTAGCTGTTTGCGGTCCCTTTCCAGAGGCTGCAATTCTGTGATCTAGCAAAGGTTTTTTTTTTTTCCTATGAACTCTCATGAAAGATACAAAAAGGGCTAGACTTATGGTGCAGTATAAGCATATATATATATGTACATGTCGAGCAGTGAGAGTCCATTATGGAAACATTTTATTTGAAGGACATGCAGAATAGCAAGCTATTAAATTTTTCCACTATGCCATGACTATTAAAGGACCCAAGGCCACACCAAGTGAAGCAAACCCAAGATGAAAGTTATATTAATCATGATTCGGTACTGTACTGTGTGTGTGTGTGTGTGTGTGCTGAATTTATGTTCATGAGTCACAGGCCAGTGTTATGTGCCAGTGAAATAGGCAATATTATGGAAGGAAGCACTATTGACATTTTTCATTTCTGCATAAATGCCCATTATGCCCAAGGCTGTAAGGTTTTTCTGTTTTGTGTTTGTTTGTTTATTCTACTTTTAACAGTACTTTTTGAGCTCAATGCTGCAGCCCTATAACGTTGCGGTGATTCTGCATGATCAAAAAATAAAAAAATAAAAAAACAGAGCTCTCCCGGCTAAATCCAAGCCTGGGATCCATGACGCTTCCACACATAAAACATCACAGAGGACAAACTCGTGCCACTGGAGGCAGCTGCTCACAGGATTGTGCCAAAAAAAGAGGGCAAACAGAAAATGAGAAGGGTAACTAAAAAAAACTCTCTGGGGTGTAATCTCCTTATTCAGTAATAGACCATTTATATGATACGTATAATGGGCTGCCACAAATATTCACAAGTAGTGGTCTTATTTTCAGCCAGCCTCCCCTTAAAGATGTGTTCTTCACAGGGTATCTTTTGTGAATATATGATCAGAGGCACGACAGCCTCGGTCTTTAATCTTACACTGGCCTTGAAGAATGTCACTGATTCCAACCACCCTACACCCCACCCCCCCCTTCTCCACCCCCACCACCACTGCAGGCTACAGAGACCAACCCATTCACACTGCAGTGCTGCAAACGCAGCTCTGGTTGTTTAGAGAGTGTGGGTATCTTTATTTTAAGTTATCTTTTTTAAAAAAAAATCCCCAGATCAGACCATTTGATCCCGAAGTGATCCTGAAGTGTTACTACGGCCTTTGGTGTGCTTCTTCACAAACAGCTGACTGAGCACAAATAGTAAAGGCTCTAACAATGAGCTACCCCCCTTTTAAATGAGTTTTTTTGACCTCTCTGGAAGACAATGTGCTTCAGTGTCAGGGCAATTTGCGCACCGTTCTTCTCACCGTTGAGGTGATCTGCAGGCTGGTCACTTCAGATGTAGACGAATAATATGTGTTTGGTTTCCTTTATGTCTGGAGCAGAACATTTTACAGGACATACATGTTCACTATTTTGATCTTTAGTTTCTCTCCAGGATTAATTATTCTCTTCAGCCGTGAAACAAAAAAAAAGAATGCAAGCATTGCTCAGCAGAGTCTCAGCACAGTAACAGTGGTATACTGGACTTGATCAATGCAGTGCCATATTATCATTATCACTAAGCACAACAATTATGGGGAACTGATTTGAAGGAATCCTGTAAGCTTCAAGACAAATTTCACAGGAAATGCTGTGAAAATAATGGCACCACCTTGCGCCTGCATTTTAGCAAATATCTGACCAGTTTTCCAATATCACATACAGCATTAATGCCTCACAGAGACTTTCTGCCATAGCAATTTCATAAACACTGACTGCTATTAAAGAACTAATTAGACCAGTTCTCTACCCAGACAGCGCTGGGTTCAGTTAAAGGTGTTAAAGGTGCTGTTGTACTGTACTACATTATACTGAGAGGTGTTTCCAATTCGGCTGTTCAACACCATCATTCTGTGGGTACACAATGAATGAAAATATAAACATTGCACTTGTTTTTGATGCCATAAGTAAAATATCTAGAACCTTTTCTGTGCACACAGAAGCTTTATTTCTCTAAAATTTTGTTCACAGATTAGTTTAAATCCATGTTAGTGGACACTTCTCCTTTGCCAAGGTAGTCCCTCCATCTGACAGGTGTGGCATATTAAGATGGTGATTAAACAGCAGTTTTTGCACATGTGTGCTTTGGGCGGGTCACAATAAAAGAGCTCTCTGAAATGTGCAGTTTAATCTTGAAAAGGGTATTTTTAATAGGCACTGAACTCTGGATTACATAAATAGGGCTACAAAAATGCATTTCTTTTAGGTGGAGGCAGAAAACCAGTCAGTATCTGGTGTAAACTGGAACATTCTGTTGTCTATGTTGATCTAGAGCATCCCAAACATGCTCAATGGTCGGCATGTCTAGGGAGTATGCAGGCCACGCAAGAACTGAGATGTTTTCAGCTGCCAGGAATTGTGTACTGGTCCTCACAACATGGGGCCGTGCATTATCATGCTACAACATGAGGTGATGGTGGATGAATAATCCCGTCACGGTATCTCTGTGCATTCAAATTGCCATCAGTAAAATGCACCCGTGTTTGGTCTATGCAGCTTATGCCTGCCCATACCATAACCCCACTGCAGCACTCTGCACGGTGGCAGAACTGCTCACCCACATGACGCCATGCACGCTGTCCGCTATCTGCCTGGTACAGTGAAAAACAGCACTCATCCATTAAGAGAACACTTCTCCAAAGTGCCAGACGCCATCGAAGGTGAGCATTTGCCCACTCAAGTCGGGTATGATGACAAACTGCAGTCAGGACAAAACCCTAGTCAGGATGACAAGCACACAGTTGAGCTTGCCTGAGATGGTTTCTGACACGTTGTGCAGAAATGATTTGGTCTTGTAAACCAATCGTTGCATCAGCTGTTCAGGTGGCCGGTCTCAGACGATCTTGCAGGTGAAGAAGCTGGATGTGGAGGTCCTGCGTGGTTACACGTGGTCTGAGGCAAAGTTAGATGGCTTATGGTTGTGAAGGGAACATTAAAATCATGGGCAACAGCTCGGGTGGACATTCTTGCAGTCAGCTGGCCAATTGCACGCTCCCTCGACACTTACAGCATCTGTGGCATTGTGTTGTGTGATAAAACTGCACATTTTAGAGTGTCTTTTTTAATTATTGCTGTGGCCAGCCTGAGGCACACCTTTGCAATGATCAGGCTGTTTAATCAGCATCTTCATTTGCCACACCTGTCAGGTGGAGGGACTAACATGGCAAAGGAGAAGTGCCGACTAACATGAAGGTTAAGGTTAAGATAAATAGTATTTTTATTGAAATGTTATATTTGCTAAATCAGCTTCCAGACCAACAAAGCAAAAATCAACTTAATAACCTGGATCATAAGTTTAAGGTAAAACCACAGAAACATCAGAATACAGCACACAGTAAAATAGCTGAGCTAGTTGTAAGTCAGTTAAGGCCAGAGAGAGACTGCAGAGACTGTTTTGTTTGAATTTCTTTTAATCTGATTTCCTTCAACAGCCTCTTGTCAGTTTCACCTGAAAGCTGATAGAAGGCTGTGTGAGCCATTCAAGACAGAGACTTCTGACTTGTGTTTATTAAAGCCTGTGATGGCAACTGGATCAACGACCTCATATCCATCAATAGATAGCTGCTCATATAATGTGTTGACTGCAAGTTTCACTTTGTATACATTCAACCTTCACCATTTATCTGTGTTTGCGTTTCACTCAGTCAGCGTCTCTCTGTCGAGGAAGAAAAAGTCATCATGCCAGTTGAGAAAAAGGAAACACTGGTGAGTCATCACCTTATTATGGAGTCCATTTGACTGTCCTTTTAGTGGACGGTAAACAATAGCAACTCCACAAAGTTTTGGAGGGAGTATTTTTATGATTTGAGGAGCTGCTTAATGGAGCACACATCCAAAAAGGTAATCTGCTTGAACTATGGGGAAAATGTCCCTGGAGCAAAGCTGCTCACAATCCATCTACCCGCTGCTTCCAAAAGGATCCACTCAAAATCAACCGCAAATGAATACAGGGACTGAAATATCTTACCATTAAGTTTTTGTCAAATGTCATAGCGATGGAAAGTCTGTAGGACACTGCAAATAGATTATGAACGAGTGGAAAACCCTATAAAGTCCGGCAGGCAAATAAGATTTAGCTGAAGATAAAGGTCAGGGCGCTGGAGGAGAGATACAGGGAGGCATGTGGACAAGGATGACTTGATTATACTGGATGGGAGCACAAAGAGACATGTCCTTTTGCAACAGGGTTAGAAGAAATACCATCTTCTAATAACAGGAGCAAAAGTGCCAGCTACAAATACTTAGAAATACATATAAGTAAGTAAATTCCATTAAAAAAAATGACTGAATGACGCAAGAATTCTGGTGCTGTAAAGCAAAGCATACAGTATATGGGAACTGTATGTTTTTACTTTTCAATTCTTCATATTATTTTGATAATAACATCTGAAATGATTTACTAGTAAAAAAAAAAACTAGTACGAGTTTACTACCAATCCTAGGCTAACCATTAGAACTAATATTCATCTGTGAATTATATATAAATGTTTGAGGAGTCGATCCAGTTTGCAGCGCTTCTGCATCTAATCTGTTACAACATGAGAGGTGAGCCTGGGACCTGCCGAGTCATTACTGTTTGTATAACTCATTGCAGCAAAACACAAGAGCTTAGAGGCAGCTGAAAGCCTGCAGGATGGTCGTGTGCACAGACGCGCAGTTGTGTGGATGTGTGCATGCGTGCATGGTGTGTACATGTAGAGTAAGGCCTTTCAAAGAAAATGGTGAAAAATGGGAAATTGTACTCTAAATGTCATTCATTCAGCTCGGATGTCGGCGTGACCTTCACCGGAATCAGCTCTTCCTATTGTGAATGAGATCGAGTGGGCTCTGCAAAATATCAAATTTGATAAGAAAAAAAAGTATGAGAGCAAACGTGTGGTGGTAGCCACTGTGTGGTCAGTATTGGTTCAGATGTGACTGTGTTATCTACATGCTGGAAGGATACTAGTGTGTATTATGTGTTGTTGCCTTGCTTTTGTTCCTTAGATAACCTTTGGGGATACAGTGATAATCACTACACACACTGCATCTTTTTAAAAATTTTGATTGGCTGGCATGTTTAAATTACAATGGAGCTCACTTAGCTCAAAACGAAAGCACCAACAAAGCCAAGTGCAAAGAGGGTAATGTAGAATAAATTGGCTGATTTCACCATTGAAACCCGTCCTTCAGCTGTCCAATCATATGAGCGTATTAACCGTAACTAAGCACCATGGGCCTGCAAGCTTGTATTTCTCCACATTCTGAAGCACTGTGGGTATGTACTAAGAATAAGATTTTTTTTTTCATCTTAAAAAAACAAACATAAACAGGACCAAAAGTGTAAGCCACAGCTTTAACAAAATTTTTCTCTTATGCAAGCTGCAAATAATATCTAGCTAGCTTGCTACCTAAAGTTGCTTATTTACTAGTTTGCATTACTTCAAAAAGCCAAGCATGATATTTTGGCAAACTACATTTGTTTGTGGGATTACAGTTTCTGTTAGAAGAGAGGTCGAGACATTTGATCCAGAAAAAAAACCTACTCTTTTTCAGCACTAAAGAAAATAACCTGAAATAGTAAGTTGGCCATTCTCGGTCCCTGAACGCAACACACGTAACGGCTGACTTCACGTGAATGCATCATGGTGCCTGTCAACAAAACGTGAGTAGATGTGATGTGTCGCACTTTCCAATAGAAATTGACAAACTGTTGTTATTTTTCAAGTGAAGGGCCAGCCAGTGTGTGTATGTTAGTTTATGTGGACGCGCTCACGATGATGAAAAAGGCTAACGTTAATCCAAAGCATCATTATAACTACAATCATGCTAGCCTGGATGAGCTGCAAGGACAAGTGCGCTTGGATAAAGTTTAGAGTGTTCGGAGTTTGTGTGGCCAACAAGCAGCCTTCAGCAGACCACATCCTGCGTTATGTAAGTTTTTGTGGTGAGCAAGCTAACAACAAAGAAGCTGAAACCTTTGTGAAGGAGATCCTTGTAGCTGCCATGGAGCTGCTAGCACCAGACAAAATAAAACTGTTCCAACATGTGTGTTTGTCTGGAATAATTCACAGAGATGAAGGGAAAGCTGACCAGGAAACTTCAGGACATGAAAAATGAACATATCTGCTGTTTAATGTGGAACCAGCTGATGAGCCTGAGGACCAACAACCTGAAATCATTCAGCTGCAAAGCAACAAGCTGCTACTGAGAGCAGCTGTTTTCTAAACTGACTCTTGCAAAGACTCAGTTCTGCTCCACACTGACTGACCCAAACCAGGAAAACCAGCTGCCAGCATCATCATCATCATCATCATCATCATCATCATCATCATCACTACCATCCGACATCAGGCGCCTCGCCAGAGAGAATCAGTTCCAGCCATCACAGAGGTTAGTGTGATATATGTGTTAATCAATTTCGTAAGGCCCTCAGATGATATTATAAATTATAAAATAGAGAAAGCCCTGTTCAGGTCTGACACATCCAGTGTGTGGGAGTCAAGATGCTATGATAACAAATATGGAGTAACGGCTAGAAGGCTGCTTTTGTCTACCTCTGTATGAACTCAAGGACCCATTGAAGAATTGTGCCGCGCTCAAATGGAGAGCCTGGCAGACTTAGCAACATAAGCTAAAGGGAGCAGTTTTATCAGAGGGTCAGTTGCTTCCTGTTGATTGGTTGATTGGAGATATGGACATCATCCTTTAACCATAGACCTGTGTGCTCTAGCACTCATGTTTGTCATCATCTATTGAGATGTCTGTTACCTCGACATGAAATCCTTTCAAGTCAAGGACCATTGTTTTACAACTGAACCTGACCTCTAACCTTCCTGGAAAGGGGAGCAAGGAAAAGATAATCTTCCTTTGAGAATACAGAAAGAGTCGTAGGTCTACATTAGGGATATCTGTTTCAATTAATTTTGCTTTCGACAGCCCAACAGTCATTAAACAGAAACCAACCGGTTAATTTTGAGCTGAGGAACACAGGACTACATTTCCCGGTCCGCTGTGTCTTTGAAAATATCAGTGTACTGGACAAATGGGAGATATTCCAGTAAAATAATATGTGTGCTTATTCCCCATGTTTTTGTGACTAACAACAATTTTTGAAATTGGTCCAATATTAAGTGAGAATGCTGCAGCTGTCAGCCAGGAAATGGGCTGTAGTGTTGTCCCTCTGGGTGTTAAAAAACATGAATTAACAAATACTGTAAAAATACAAAAAAACATAAAACAGCATGAGAGACAGATCAGACTACAAATGAAGCAAAACAAAGCCAGGAGTGGAGATCTATAACAAAGGCTTGCATATAAAGATGGGTTTTTAGAAGCTGCTTGAAACAGTCAAAGATGCAGCAAATCTGACAGATGATTCCAGAGGGTTGGGGCTAAAACAAAGCAAAGGCACGATCACCTTTTGTTTTCTAGTTGGAGCGAGGGATGGATATAAGGCTGGGATTAGGACTGAGGATTGTTTTGGTCGAGAAGAGGAGTCCGGGACGAGGGGATCAGAAATGGTGGCAAGCTCATGCAGGGCCTTACAAGTAATCAGCTGGATCTAGATTATTCTGAACTTTAGGGAAGCAAGAACAGGGGTAATGTGGGACCATCAGCTAGTTCTAGTTAATAGCCAGGCAGCTGTATTATGGACTAACTGTAAGCGGTTTAGAGCAGCTTGACTGAGACACATGTAGCGGGAATTACAATAATCAAGGCGGGAGAAAATGAAAGTATGAATCACTAGTTCTAGATCTGTAGAAGACAACATTCATCTGATTTTTGAGATATGTCTTTGCTGAATAAAACATGAATGAACAAGCTTAGTAACATGTTGAAAGTCTTATACTGATTAAAGACGGTACCAAGATTCTTAGCTGTAGATTTGATGTTTGAGTGAAATGGACCAATAAACACATCAACTGCAGAGAAAAAGTTATCAGGACCAATTCAAAGAATATTTGTTTTGTCAGGGTTTAGGTGGAGGAAGTTAAGAGACATCCATTCTTTAGCGCCAGCTAAGCTATCATGGAAGGAGTTGATTCAGGTTATTGGGTTTAATAGGGACATAGATCCGCGTATCATCAGCATAACAGTGATATGACACATCCTGAAAGCAGCGAAACAAATGAGCCAGAGGAAGCATGTGCAATGAAAAAAGGATTGGTCCAAGGAGCGACCCCTGCGGAACACCACACAGCTGAGGAGGACACATGAGTGTTGATACAGACATTAAAATATATCTTTTTCAAAGAGGAATCAAACCATGTAAGGCCATATCAGAAAGGCCAACACAGTTGTGCAACCTCTCAGGTAAACTGACATGATCGATGGTGTCACAGGCAGCAGTCAAATCTAGTAGGATGAGAATGAGTTATTCACCTTTGCTTGCATGCCTAAAAATGTAATTGGTGACTCTCAGTAAAGCGGTCTCTGCACTATGCTTGTGATGAAAGTCAGACTGAAATTTGTTAAAGATTTTATGACCCTCAGCCAACTTCAGGAGTTGGTCTTTTTAAGGATTTTGGATTAAAAAGGCTAGCCTGGAGATTGCGCTTTAATTCTATAACTGGGCTGGGTCAAGAGAGGGTTTTTGCTGAACACTTTCAGGGAGGGAGGCGAATGTGAGAGAGTGGTTGAAAATACTGAGCTTTGTTATGGTTTTGTTGGAATTCCATCGCATTGGCTAGAGTTGGGGTGCATATGAGCTACAATGTTAAGAGGATCTGCTGGGAGATTGATGGAAATTCAGAGTGTAGAGTGGGATGTCTGAATGGTGTGGATAGTAAAACAGACAGTGGAAAGAAGATAGAAGAGGCAGGAATGACAGGAAGTGAGGTGTTTACAAGCTGGTTAATAGCACTTTGGCGGAATCTTATGTTGTGTTTATTACTATTAATTAAGACAGAAAATGAGGCAGCTTGTGCTTCTTTAATAGTCTGGTTCAAACAACAGCCCCATGGAGATGATGAATTTCAAGTTTATATTTTTCCATATATGTTCAGCCTTCATGTGTTCTGTTCTTTGTTGTCTGATGTTGTCGTGGATTCAAGGCATTGTATTAATAGCTGGGACATGGAGCGGCAGTGTGCTGTGTTCAACATTTTGTATCACTAAAAAGGAATCCATTAGAATAAGAAAGACTAATTATCACGATCATTTTCCCAGACAGTTTGCGGGAGATTTTGTGTTCACCATGACAACAGGCCTAATACCCCTGAACATTAGTAAACCATCTGTAGCAGGGCTGCTTAACACACATCAAATAACAGTAATAGTCTGCTAATGGCGTTATTGCCCGCTGTGTCATCATGTCATTGTCCTACATGCCTCAAGGGAAAAGAGAAAAACCTGTTCTGTTGTTCTCAGTTAAAACTCTCATATTAAGATTATTTTTTATGTGTTTACCATTCTTAGACTTGTTTGTTTGAATTTGATAAGTGTGACTAGAGCAAAAAACTCGAAGGGCTTATGCTGAATGGATGCCTTTTAGCCAGCTTGTTTGTCTGCAGATTGTTAATAACAAGCTCTCCTCTCTCCATGATTGGGCCATGAGGAATGTGACCTCATCTCTGGGAAAAATAATTAGGATGGCCGTCCAGAGCATAGTGAGAAACCCCCTCTGTCTCTCCCTGAAGCAACACTGCACAAAGACGGTCTTCTCTTCTTGTAGCTTGATGTTTATGTCTAGGCTCCGGCTAAATAATCTTAATGCGGGTGCTAAATAGAACCAAGTTTTGTGGCCTGTAAAAGGGCAGCTGCAATTAGAGCAAGATTAGCCAGAAGAAAGGCAGTTTTCAGACTGAATGCAAAGGCTGATTACAGGTTTCACAGAAATAAGGTTTGATCTCTTTTTAGCTCGTAAAAATGTGTCTCATTGTAGCTGCGTGCTATTAGTGTCCCGTCATAAATAAATACTACAAGCTGCTGAACGACTGTTATAAAGCATAAAACCAGGGTCAAAGAGAGGGACAACATTTCTATTTGATCACGTGCAAAACAACAGAATGCTTTATATATATGTGTACTGCAGATATCACTACTGGAAAGTAATGAGATATGTGCCACTCCTGTTTTTCATATGGTGCTATTATGTCAAATAATTACTGCCTGCATTGTGTCTCCTTTAGGCCTCTTTAAGACATTACATATTCATACGGGGGGAAAAAACGGCATGCCCCTCGAGAACAGACCATTACTAGAACATCTTTGATATTGTTTGTGCAGTTGATGTATTTGCTTCGCATGTAAACATAGGTAAAGGTTTCTGTTCCAGCAAATGCCTGGCACACATGAATGGCATATTTGATATTGCCTGCTTTCATCTCACACCCATTTCACGATGAGATATACATCTCTGCCTTTTTTGCATACAGGCCAAATGAATCCTAATGGTCATTTGGAGGCTGCGTTAGTCTTTTAATTAGCTGGAAAGCCAAACTACTCTCATCCTTTACCGTCCTTCAGTCTCAATGTACAAGTTGTTAGGGGAGCCTGTTGTAAACGGTGTAATTGCCAATGTCCTCAAAGCTTTCCTCTGTGAGGCTGCTACACTGATAGGCTTTGTGCTTGGAACAGTGTGAGGGTACACGTGTGAGTGTGTGTGTGTGTGTGTAAACTGTCTGTTTGCATGCGCATCTGTGTCCATGTGCACTCTCTGATCTCCATGTTTCGCAATGCTTGTATGTTGTTGTTAACACCATCGTCTCCACCATGCAAACAAAG
Organism: Chelmon rostratus; assembly: GCF_017976325.1. NCBI lineage: Eukaryota > Metazoa > Chordata > Actinopteri > Chaetodontiformes > Chaetodontidae > Chelmon > Chelmon rostratus. The sequence goes on along the minus strand of NC_055658.1, from coordinate 21,290,360 downwards.
AGAAGCGTCAGGTTTACACAGTGGCGACTGAGGACGTTATCACTTATGTTCAATGGCTTTAATGACCAGCTAAATGATTTAATCAGCCGGTCGAACAGACTTGGCTGTGTATGTGAATTGTGTATGAAATTTGTTTGGGTCACTGTGTTCTCTCTCTTTTTGGAAGTCCACCAATTGTTTGCTATAGTGACTGCTGAATCTTTGTGTGTTTGCACCCGTAGATGTGCCTGTGTGCAGGAAGTCCCTCTCTGTATGCCTGTGTATATGTAGCATCTGCTCATTGTTGGCTGAGTGGTGCAGTGTGTGTCGGCGCTCAGGTGCAGCTGCTCTTGTCTCCTGTTGCTGTGATCTCTGAGCTGAGAGGCATTATTAGCAGCCCGCAGCTCTCGTAGCCTTTTCCACCCTAATTACATACCCATCATTAAAATGCTAATTCATGCTGTTAAAGGGGCAATTAAAAGGGTAATTAAAAAGGCTTTGTTCCACCAGTCTACCTGCATGAACAGTCTGACCGTTGCTGGTCCTCTTTTGATCTTTACTATTTCCATAATGCCCGAGGTCTAATCCCCTTATCCAGGTTCAACTGGGTGTGACTGACTACTGGTGACTGCATTACAAAATAAAGAAAAACAGAACAGATCCGAATACAGTTATACAGTTACTCAAATTAAAAGCACTGACTAATAGCGCAAAATTTAAACAGAACAAAAATAACGCAGTGAGTCATTTGTAAAGTGACCTTCCCCATGCTTAGGCAGGTCAGTGGATGGAGACAAGCATCTTATCTCTTCTTTACACTTTGTTCTTTCGGTTTTTCCTGTAATTAGGACCGACCAGTGGCCTTTCTCCATGTTATTTGTTTCAGACTGAAATGAAGCCACATTTCTAAAACTAACTAAAACCTGCAAAACAAAGGTCAAACAACAAAATGAGAGTTTTTTGTTTTTAGATCCTGTTATAAAATGGCAACAAATCTTTTGAGAATGTGGGCTTATTATAAAACTTGAATGAGTCCAACTAACTGTGCGACATACTCATATAAATAACTGTTGTTGTTTTTTTTAACATACTGAAATTAGACAATGTTTGCTTTTTACTCATATGGGGTTTTCCTCATCCTACATTACACTCTGTATGCTTTCATGTTATTATCAAACACAATGGGCCCTGGTGGATAAGTAGTCTGGTGTTTATCGATTATATAGTAGTTCACTGCAGATACAGCCAGTGTTAATGCAAGTTAGCAGATGGAACCCTCTAAAAATGAGAAATGATGGATTCGCTCCAGCTTGCTGATGCTCCGGGCCCTATTTGGTTTCAGGGCCAGTGAAGTGTCAGTGGTTTAATTTTATAGTGCGTAGTTTTCCCTGATTTCCCCCCGGAATGGAGCGCTGCTGGAGAATGCGGAACATCTGCCGCCACTCAGAAAGCGATACATATAAAAACCATCATTCCTATCAGTGCTAGTTGCAGCCGAGTCAAGGAAGAGAGCCAAGCACACATTAGAATAGCTGCCTTTTTCCCCCTGTCTCGTGTTGGCTCCTGGGGATTGGCAGTCAGAAACCTATTAAATTATCCTGTGTTGCTACAGCATTTGTAGCATTTCAAATATGAGCCCAGAGGCAATGCTGGCTAAAGGTACAGTGGCAAACACCGTGAAGAAAGCCTGCAAACTCCATACCATGATGTTATTATTGAATTTGAGATAAAGTAATGCTATTATCTCATATTAATGTTTTATAGAGCTTTAAAGCAGCACTCCATCTTTGTGGGAGCTTCGAAATGTTTAAATATTCTATCACAGGGTGAACGCCTCATTGCTAAATTTACCCTCCTTCTTAAGATCATAAATAGGAATCAAAATAACTTCATTCGCCATGAAAAAGAAATGGAAAAGCATTTATCTTCAGCCCCGATTCAGTTATGTAAGAGGTTTGTTTCTTTCTTTTCATCAGCTTAAGAGTTTGAAATGTGTAAGGAGATGATTCCACTTAGAAAAAAAATAACTTTATTACCAACTGTTTAAGAAGAAACTCAGTTTTGCATTCTGCCTGCATCAAATGTGTTTATTTTTAAGTAGTCAAAAGTCAATGAGATGGCTTTAATTAGTAACTTAGTTGCCTCTTGCAGATATTAAAGGTCAATCTCACTGGCAACATTGGCAATTAACTCTTGGTACAGTGAACATAATCTGTGTGGCTTTGTGTTCCCTCCTAAATGTAATTTGCCAGTGCAAAATGATGCATTTGAAGATCATTTGCAGGACAAAGCATTGCACAGAGACACAGTTTTTCATAATCACGCACAGTCTTTCACAAAATATACTCGAGGATGCAATTCTATAAAAGCACAATTCAAAAATAAGATAATAACGGCTTCCATTTTGATTCCGTAAACAACTTCAATCATGTCTTTTCTGTTGTTGTGCAGCTTTATTGCATCATGATTGTATTTCTTGATAGTTCTGCCTGCTTCTCTATTTGTTATTTATCTGGAGTGTGTTTCTCACTGAGGCTATGTAGTTCTACTCCGGAGTAGAATTGAAGTCATTTAGTCTGTCATGTCTGCTTTCATTTCTGGCAAATCAGACAGAGGAGCCTGCAAGTCATTAGATGAGAATGAAGCAATAGACTGTGAAATGTAATGTATACAGAGAGAGGAAAACAAACAGTGACCTTCGCAAGGAAAACAGAATGAAACTGAAGGTTGGAGTGGCTGTACGGAGAATCTTTTGTGGAGTAGTAAACACTTACCCATGCTCAGGGAATGAGTATCAAAATATCATGAGCCATGAGCTTGTAACTGCATGCTTTATTATTAGTCTTTTTTCCACATGTGTTAGCCCAGTAACATATATTGTCTAACTTAAATAAGATAAGATAAAAACAAATCACTGCCATTTAATTTTCTCACATATATGTATCCTGTATATGTGAAGTCCTCTTGACTGATCAGCATCAGGTTCATCTGTGTGCTTCCAGCCATCGTATCTACACCATATAATAGATTGTTTGTGCCTTCTATTCACACCTTGTGATTACTTTTTGATCTCACCCCTCTGTAGGAAAGGGATTCCAAAGTACAGGCAAATGCAAACTCCATGAACAGATGTCTGCATATGAATGCAGAATCTATAGGCAGGGGACAAGGCATCGGTATCAGAAGAGTTCTGGTTTCCATTTGTTGCCTGGTTGTAGTTTGAGGAGTACTGACCAATCATGTTTGAGCGGGCTTTGGTTGCGTGAAGGTTAACAGCCCGAGTGGACTACATCCAGTTCTTATTTAAAGCTCTTTTCATCAATGATTTTACCTCCACCTTGGATCACATGATGTGTATGTAAAGTGGCAGAGTATTATTACCTGATCCTTCAGTTTCCTACAGCCGCCACACTGTTTCTGTGCACTTCAGCTCGTTGCGGTTTTCCGGCAAAAAGCTCTGATAAACCAACTCTACGCAGCCAGATGTTACTCTCAGAAGGCAGTGGAGACCAAAAAAACAGAGCGACAAGAAAGTAAATATTGACCTTATATCCATCGGTTGGCCAGAAGCACGACTCCAAATCGATGCTAATTTAGCTCTATCTGTTGTGTAAATAGGCAACTGTTTGCTAACAAGTTCAACATGTCAATTTAGGTAGTCATGATAATGCCAGTGTTGTGTTTGCTGATTGTTTGCGCTGCTCCCAAGTGGCCAAATAATATATTTATAAAAATGTGTTGCTGGTATAACTGATGCAGAAAACATTAAAAACTATATTGTTTCCTTAGAATAATGTTTTTGTATATTTTTAGGGCACAAGCATAGGCATGGTTAAATATTAACCTAGCAGACAAAGCTTGGGGCATGTGGACGGAAATGTGACAAAAGAAGAGCCAGAGAGGAGACCCAATTCCTGTTCGGAACCAGTAAATATGCTGTATATTCATGAAAAACAGGACAAAGGAGAAATTAATTAAACTGCAAAGATTTCTTTGTGGTTTTAATAGTTGACGGTATGCAGACATGTTTTTGTTAATCAAACAAATGCAACATAAATAACCAATGTGCTTGTTTTTGCCCGGAGAGCAGCTGCCTCTGGGAAATGTTTGCATAAACAGAACTCCAATCTCTCTCTGCCAGACCTCTCTTTTACTTTACTGTTTTCTTCTTTACTGTCAGCTCTTTTTATTAGTAACCTTTATATCTCCCTTTAAGCACACTGTGCCCTGCGGAGTCATGGGATATTTGAGATGCAGTTGCCATACTTGACGGTGCCTCCCCTCCTTCTCTGGCTCGTGGTTCTGGACAAATGTAAGCTGGACCAAATTGTCCCCACTTGTTAAAAAAAATAGGCTCTATTGGAGGTCCAGAGATGCGTTTACAAATGTCAAATTGGTCATGGTGCAGATTGGGAGAGGAAAAGACAAAACAAATAGACAGCTGGTTCCAATTATGGTTTTACTAGGCGCTGATGGGCCAGTAATTACAGGATTAGAGACGTGTAACTGCACACAGCTTTGGGTGCCGCTCTCCAAGTTTGGAGAGGCAGTGAGACGAGTGCAGCCTGAGCCAGAACAGCTCAAGCAATGATGTTTGCACATTACAGCAGCGAAAGCCCCGTACGTCACTCACTGTGTCCACTGGCCAGAGATGTGCCGAGGCTGCGGCTGTGACATTTCCATGTGGGTTCATTCCACGCTGCAAAAACATCATCTTAGGCTTTAAAGTCTTTCTCTTTCATGGTCAGTGAAGTAGAAACCATGAAACTGCTGTCAGTGTAACTTCATTGTTAAAGAATTTAGTTAAGCTGAATGATGATAAATAGAACCAGAGTAATCAATCAGTTTGATTCAAGTTTGAATCATGAATTATCATTCAAAATCTCTTTCTCTTTCTATTTTTGTGTCCTTGATCCGGTGCACAAAGAAGTCTTTTTTTTTGTCTCTTGTTTTTTAAATTTTTCCGTAACCTAAGCCTAATTTCAGCCAGCGCTCCAAACACAATGTTCAAAAACACTGTCATTGAGTGAAATCGCGGGATTTGCATAATCGTCATGTAGCAGTTTTATGTTTGACGAGTGTTTTGGATAAGCTTATAATGTGGTGCCATATTGGAAAAATGTATTAGCAAAATGGAACATCGCCTGGAACCATGTTGAGTGTGTGCCGGTTGCCTGACAACCTCACAGTGATGACAAGACTCACTGCTCTCTGTCGCCGGCTGCAATAGTTAGAGGACGTCACCCCCCATAAAAACCACATGTTGTTTTTTTTTATCTTGTTTGTGTTATCAGTGAGCTTTAGAGGTGTCGGTAGACTTCACTCTCGCTCACATCTAATACACCTGAGCATCACTGCTCACATGTTTGACTTGTCTCTATTACCTGCTTTACTTTTCTCACTCACTCAACTTTTTCTCAAGGCACCAAATGTGGAGAAAATACACCATGCAGCATTTTGACAACGGATGTAATATTTATGTCTGGTTTCAGCTGATTCTTCTGGAAAGACCCAACTCCCTGTGTAACAGAGAAACACAGAACATGTCAAAGTGGAGAAATAACTAAAGCTTCATCCCATTAAATCACAAAGTACGTGAGCAAAATCAGAGCTGTGGCGACAGTGAAGGCATCATAATGCAGTCTGGGAGCTTTAAACCTGACAGAAGTTTTTCCCTGAGGTCCTAATGGATAAGAAGGATGGCTGGAGCTGTGGACATGGCAGCCTGAGGTGGCTCAATAAATTCTATACAGAGGGGACCGAGATGTCTGGAGGGATCTTCTGTTCTAATGGGGGCTGCAGAGACTCCGGTCTGGACCTGTTTGACTGCCCAGTGTCATGTAAAGTCAACAATGGCAGATGCGAGATATGAGTATGGAGCAGTATTTCATTACATTTCACACTTCACAAGAGCTAACTCAAAGTTCAGTTCACACGGATTGAAATGAACTAGTTCATATCTATAGTTCACAATTTACAATTTTAACTAAGTTCATCGTCCCAAATACAGATACTCACAGATATTTTCCATGACTGAATGCTTGAACTCCATGTGCCGTTTCAAATTCGTTGTCATGTTACGATCTGTTCTGTTATCCTGTGCTCACTCTCTCTCTCTCTTTCTCTCTGTCCACAGGTGCATGAGGAGGGGCGGGGCCGATCTTCCTCAGGAGCGAAGCTGACTACCACACCTGACAGTAATCAGCCCAATCAGCGCTGGCTACTTAAGCCCAGTCCAAGCACTCCTTCGGTGCCAGATTATTCCTGCATGTAGCACATATTGTCTCGCTCCTGAGGAAGATTCTAGCCACGTACCAGCTCTTTGTATTTCCCTAAGTTATTTATTCTGAGTATTTTCTCTCTTGATCTTTTGTTGTTACTTTGCTTAGTATATTATTCCCCTTCGGGCGTTTTGTAACTCTTTAGTTGATACTTTGATCATTGAACTCTTTTTTCCTGTTTTTGGCGTCTTTAGTTGTAGTTTTGAATAAACCTTGTTGCTTTTCCACTCTGCATCTGGGTCCTAGACCTCATTGCCTGAGCCACAACATTCGTAGCCCGATGTGACTGATGTTGGGGCCACGTCAGACCCATCAGGCCATTTTTTCCATTGGGGTCTGTACTGATTTGTTTATAAAATTCCTTCAGATATTTAGCTGGGTCTGAACTGCCAGTTGGACTCGTCATGCTGGTGCCTTAAAACATGAGACAACAAGAGGATGATCTACATGTTAATTTTTAGCGTGTGTTTGCATGTGTATAGTGTGTTTTTAACTGCTAGTCAGACACACACTTTGTCTGATCAAATGCATTTCTAAGTCGTTGAGTAACAAACATGATACTGTATAAAAAGAAGAAAAACTATATTATTGTATTATAAAAAAATCTTTTTTTTTTATTTCTAACACCAAAAACTTCCATTATAAAAGTAACATTAAGAGAGCATGTAGTCCAACAGTCTGAGATCATTTACTTGTGGACATACAGTATTAAAGTGTGCACATCTGCATAAACTGTATTTCCACCTACACTTTCGCCTTTGCAACCCAGACCCAACCCATACCTACATGTACCTGAACCCTAGATCTGTTTTGCCTTTCCACTGCAGGCAGTGACGTTGTGACTCGTGCTTCAGGGCTAACCCCTTCACTTTTTTCTCGTACTGTACTGTACATTAACGGACTGACAACTAACTGCTGATCTTTTTCTGTGCTCGCAATCTCTGTCACCTTTCTGCCACCAGCTACTGTATGCAACCCTTATAAAGACAAGAGCTTTCTTGTCAGTATGTGGCTGTTTATTACAACAAAGAGACAAGCTTTGTTTGAGGAAAGGATGAAGACAACAAGACAAAAGATCACTGAACAGGACAGTTTGTGAAATCCTACATCAGTGCAGGCAACGTGACAACTCTAGTTTCTGCGACTCTCTCTGACCAATCAGTGGACTGCAGTGTTTTTAAGGTACACTGTGCAGGAACTGTTGGTTACTGTGTGTGCACAGTTTTCAGGGCTGTGTCGGACGTTTTAGCTTCCTCTGTGATTCATGCTGCTTGTATACTGACCTCGCCTGCACACTGTTTTTGGCTGGGGACTACACGCCAATTGCCCGAAAGTTGCAGCATAGAAGAGTCCCGATCAAGGAAAAATAAGAAGAAAATAAGAAAATACAGGGAGAGAGCAGGTAGCAGATAGATCCACAGCCACACACTTCTCGTGGGTCATCAGTCATGATTGCGAGGGATTACTTTCGTATGAATCTATACATTGTTTTTTGAAAACTCCTACACAGCACACCTTGAACTCCACCTTTTACAACTGGCTCAGCTCGCTTGAAACCTCAATAGAGGGGTAATCAAAAAATAGGACAGAATGGAATAGTTTCACTGGTACCATCCACAACTTTCGCCAACAGAAAGGCAAGAGTGACTTTTCTTTTGTTTAACAAACTGAACTGAGCTGAATTGGTGGAAGCATTACTGTATCTACATTCAAATATGCAGGGATGTATTTATGATTGCGTGTGTCCGTGTGTGGTGCAGTCTGCCTCCCTGCTCACACAGCCACACAGACGGTGACAGCGAGGGCGAGAACAGATCTCCAGCCTTCAGAAGGCCCCGGGCTGCGCCCTGTGGCCCCTTGGACCGTGCTCCATGTTGTCTTCCTGGATCATGTCAGGGAGAGTCCTGCTGTGTGCCACAGCTCAGCCTCCCTCCAAAGGGAGAGCTGCTGGGGAGCATATGTTGGATGTGACACATGGTTGCACCGACACACATGTACGTGGCTATGCATTTATACAATCAGCAGCCTCCTACCTCCCTCCCGAAACACATGCACAACACATACACATACACTCTCCAAACCACTTGGACATAACCACTAACACACATACTTGCGTGCATGCACAACATTAAATACACTGTTGCCAACACATACATGCACACACATTCACACTTGCACAAGAGACACACTCTTGATCTCCAGTTAAACAAATCACTGTTTCCCCAGCAGCACATATCCTCCCAGCCCCCTCCACTGCAGAGGCTACAATACCATAGCAACCAGCTGGATTATATCCAGCATAATATGTATTAGATTTGATGGAGTCAAAGTGCTGGCCACAATCTAATTAAAGCTAATGTGTTTATATTTGTGTTGTGTGCTGCTGATTGCAGTCTCAGTGGACTGGAGTAGGGCTAACGCTGACATGGTGAGGCCAGTGTTTTGGCTGCTCAGACGTTGCCTGTAATTGAGCCCGCTGAGTTAGCTTGTTCTGATTGGCTGGCTTTTGGTTCTTCTTGTGAAACAGACGCTGTATAAATATAAAGGCCTGTGTCCACCAGGCCCATTTTCTGATCCAGTACTTGACGTGCATATGTTGGAGCCGGCATGGAGTCATTTCATTCAGCGGTGCCGTGTCCACCAGGCATGGATGCGGCATGACAGGCAGACTGGAGCCTCACAGCAATCTCTTCTGTCCTTTATCCACTTCTGGTTTAGTTATTTTTCTGCGTACACTTGAATCTATGTGACAATAAAATGTCTGTGTAACAGCATGTGCAGTAGATTTAGTATTTACAGGACAAAAAAGCAAAAAACAAATTTGTGTTAGATTGAAACCTATACAGGACCTATACGGGAGGTTTTAGTTAATTTCTGTGGAATAGATTGAGCTATCATCTACATTGGCAAAGCTGAAACAATAAGATAATTAATCAATTAGTCAATTGAAAGTTGATTTGTTAATTGCCATATATATACACACAGAGAGACACACACACACACACACACACACACACACACAATGTATTGACTAAAGACGAATCCATTGAGAGAATTATTGGTATATCATCAGCACTGTCTCTTCTGTAGCCACTTCTTATTCTGTGTCCTGATTGGAGCCAATGATTGAATCAAATCATCTTTCATGCAAAATGTAAATGACACATCTGATTTATTAAGATGTTTGAGTGTTTTTCAATCCACAACGTGTTCCTCCACCAATTCATATTTTCGAAAAATGCACATCACCTTAAGAGACGTATATCACCTCCACAGTGTAAACATGATAACTCATGCCGTGACGCTCCGAGATATTCATATCATGATGAAGAGAGTCAGTCTGCGGCAGAGTGCAGTATTGGATAGAGTCACACACTTCTCTCAGCCTTGTAAAGTACAGATTGCCTGGCTCTCGCAAGGTAACCATCTTTCTTGGCCGTCCGTCTCATTCACTTGTAAAACATAGCTATACTTTATGGGCTTGTTACTGCCACAGGGTTACTCTTTTATTTATTAGCCTGTCTACAGTGAATGGATGTGTTTCTGTCTGTGATGTGAACCCCTTGAAGTGAGCCTGATTCCTGTGTTGCTTCTATCAGGGTTGGACAGGAATGCTAATGCTATCAGACAATCAGTCCCCTGCCTGTGGGTGGATAAGACCTGTGTGTGTGTGTGTGTGTGTGTGTGTGTGTGTGTGTGAGTGCGTGTTGGTGTGTTTGCGTCCATGTAAGAGAGATGTGATTAAGACACCAGCTCTGGCATGTAAAGTGTTCCCTTATGTGTCAATGCCTGTTAAATAGTCACATAACAGACACAAAAAGCAGCACAGGTTTTTCTTTTTGACCCACAGCTGATATTCCTATCTGTTCAAACTGTTTCACTGATTGAGCTGTCTGAATATTACATCTTAGCTACATCCTTCCGGGGCTTCCGGGGTTTGGGGTTGAGGCACTGCCTGCAACATAAGGTGACTCGATGCATCTTGGATCACTGAGCCTCGGCGCATTGAACTCCGAGATAAATGATAAAAGGGAGCTAATCTTCAATGGCATGCCATCATAGCTCATTTCCATAGCAGCCTCTCTCATTGTAGTGGGATCAAATCTGAGCTGGCACAGAACAGTTGTTTCCATTTGATATGCCCCTCTGCCCACTGCACCATAATGGCTGCCCTGCAATAAGGATATACTTTTTGATTGCCAGTGAATATCCTGCAGCGACTGAACGCTTTTCCCTTCTAACGGTGAGCGTGGAGCCCATTCTGCTTCTGCAGCTGAGTTCATCTCGATTTGGACAGGGAGGCAGAGGATGGAGGGGAGAAGAAAAGAGAAGAGATTTTAGTGCACTCTCTGTTCTCTGCGATAATGAATGCTTTGTCAGGGAGAATCCATCAACGGTCACTGTGGGGGGAGGAAATGTCAGGGAAAGTTATGGTTTGTTGGCTTTTAACCCACGTGGCCCAGCCCCGCAAAGTAATTGAAGTACAGAAAATGTCATGTTGTTGCACTTCATCTATTTGTATAGCTGTCTCGCAGGATAAATAGAAATATTGCTGTGGCAACACGACGAACAACAAGCGCGGTGTCTGTTTAGATCTGCAAAGTGTGGGTGGAAGGTTGATGTACCATGCAATACACCACATCGCACATCCCCAATGTTGCAAAAAGAGAATCTGTATCGATTCTTGTTCTTCTATTTGTGTGATTTTTATGCTCTTGTGCCTCTTTCAGAGATAGCTCCTTCTTCTTTTGTCAGTTTGATATTGTGGAGCCCTGAGTCAAAAATCAGGGCTTGATGATTGCAGCCTTGTCGAAAGCAGTCAGGTATCTGTGTGATATGGACAGGAAAAGGATGAGTAGTTCACAAGGCATGAAAGAAGAAGATCTGTGTATGCTGTGTGCACACACCCTCTCCGAGGTGTTCCTCTGTGACAAAGGACAGACATGATGATAAAACAGATAATTTTTCCCACAGGGACTGTGACAATTGTTGGCTCCTCACCTGATTTTACAAAATGTTTAATTGCAGGCATTTTATCCCTCAACTGTAAAATATAACATTATCTAAATGAACCCTGGTATAAAGAAGCATTTAATATACCTAAAATATCAATAATCAATCCTATAGAAGTTAGCTAATGTACATTTAAAAGGACCAATATTACTTAAATTTCACCCTGTAAGCAAGCAGGTGGACTGCTTGTTTTCGAACATACTGACTTTAAACATGTCCACGCCCTTAAAGCTTTGCTAGTTTAATTATATTCACTTTGATCTTAACCCTTAACCGTATACCCACCCATGTCTAAGTAAAAGCCAGTGGAAGACGGGGCCGGTTCTAATTGGAGCGAGCCTGTCCGTCCGTGTTGTTTAGTGATCCATGGACGGACCCTCTCCTCCAGTTAGAGGTAGCTGGGCTTGAATGACACCTCCACGTCAGTTAAAGGTGTACAAGCTCGAGCTGATCAGGCTCTTTAACTGTTGAAGCATGGCTCCTCGTGTTGTCTTGCCCACTTCCAGCCCGCCTCATTCCAATTCTGAGGCCAGAAATAACTGGCCCAACTCGGCTCCTGGAATCCAGGCACTCCGTCCATCGCTGAGGGGGCCGACATTCTTTATGTGAGTAATGGGAGAATGTGTGAGGCTTTATCTCCCATCCATCCCGCGTATTGTTTGACTACCCTGCCCTGACAACATAAACGCTCTGAGTCAGAGTTCACCAAGGTCATGTGTGGTATTTATTGACCCAGAGAAAAAAGGAGGAACAAAAAAAAAAAAAAACTTTGGAGGAATATATTTGCTGTGTGTTTTAAATTGACGAAACTGAAATAAACAGCAGTTTGCAAACAACTGCTTTTCCCCTGGAAACAGCCTGTCATAGATGTCACATGATCACAGCACTGATCAGCGGATGTGTTTTGATTCTGGCACTGTATGTTGAGCAGCGCATAATGATTTGATTCAAATGTTATGATTGGAAAGATGGGGGAAAAAAAATCTGCAATCTTCGGTAATTGTTCCCCGGAATGAAATTGATTCACACCCAACCGAGCATGAAATAACATTGGCAGATGACACTGCTGTTACTGTGCCTGAAACACAACACGATTTTAATAGGAATAATCAGCACCTTCTTGCAGAGCAGAGACTCGCACACACACACACACACACACACACATCCATACCTTGAGTCGATTAGCTGATGCAAACTGTTTTACCTGGTAGGGTTGTTATTGTATCAATTAATCCCCAGAGCTTAAAGAAAATGTATAATTTTAAATCTTTATCCTGAAAATAAGTCACAGCACTTCTCACCTAAAAGACTAATTAGAACTGTGAAGGCTCCCATGACCACATAATCTTGATATGACACAGCAGGTGTTTGAAGATAGCGGGTTTCTGCTTTTATATAATAACTGCAGTCGCAACCATTCTGCAGCGAAGCCATTTAAGTAATGCAAATGCACTGCTATATTATTGTAGCACCTTTGAGTTATAAACTGGTCACCGTGGAGAGGTCACACATATGTAGGTTTGCAATTTTCCAAGTCTGTCTTAAAACAATATATACATGCCTGTATGCTATATGTATGCAGTTATTGGTTTCTGGAGTCATTCCTCGTCTCCACGGTGGCTGTGAAAAGATCTCTTTGTGATGTATTTTTAATGTAAGAGATGGTGGACAAAAAAAGTTACAGCAGTTTTATTATCAAATTAAACAGTGATTTTGTAATAATAACTGCAGTTTTGTAAAGTACCATCTTCATTTGGCTAACTCACACTGTTGAAGACTCATAGAAGAATCAAGTTATTCATAGAAGTCTTTATATCATCTTCACAGTGACTAAATGCTGCGTCAGTGTGCATATGTGTGTGTATTGTTTTAAGACAGACGTGAAACAATGTGGACCTGTCCTTAAAAAAATTCTGATGATATTGTGGTTAATGTATTGACAAGCTAATCTGCCAGTTTGCATAGACGCAGCTACATGGGCATCCCATTCAAATCCTCAGTTTTCACTCAATATTCCAGCCAATATTCAGTGTCTTCCCACAGTTTTATATATCCCGTTTCACAATACAGGAGGTAATGATTTAAGGTCAGTGTGAAAAAGTTACTTAGTAGCTCCAATGTGTGCAGTGTTAGAATAATGTGTCAATTGTTAGTCTCCATTGTGCTTCGTCTGTATCTACAGTCAGTCATGATGCAGCCACAGTGCATAACTTTTACCTCTATTTGTACTGAATAATAAACTCAGAATTTATTTGCAAGTGGACAAGTTTTTCAGAAGATGGATGGATGGGTAGTAGCCTAAAGCGCTGACACACTAAAGCTATGAACACCACTCATACTAATGCACATCATGAATACTTAGAGCATTCCCAGTTTTATCCATGAACTTCAACTTTTCTGACTTATGGTTATTACATTTAGAAATTATGCTGGTGAGTTTGGCCGAGGGCGGTGGGGACCTACACGGGGTCTGAAAACACTCCCAACACTACTGCTTTGCACTGTTAGCCCGGTGGCTCTCTGGAGTCTCAGCGCTGATCAGTAAACAGACTGACCTGATTCTGATGCCCTGCCTCCAGCTATTCAGTCTAGAATCGTTGAGCGCAGAGCTCCTCTCATGAACCGACAGACACTACATGGTCTTGGAATTTAGCTGACCGCTCCTCCTCCGTTTCTCTTCCAATCAGCCGACTGCCGCAGTAAGGATAAATGTTTTTTGGAGTGAGAGACTGCAAGATGGTGTATATTAAGCAGGCAGAGATTACTATAGCGCTTCAGTAAAAATCAATAGCCCCAATTGACTTTGCTTGAGAAAAAAAGAGGAAAAGGATGGTGATTCAGGCTTTAAAACAAATGGACCAATGGAGATATCCATTAGGCTCAGTGATTATGCTCTTACTAACCTCAGGTGACTGCTACTGTGATGTGAACATTTTCTTTGGAATATTATTTAATTGCATTTATGCTTTATTCAGTTAGAGAGTAACAGTGAAAAGACAGAAGACCTCCAACAAAGACATGGATTCCAACTGCTGAAGTTTTTACTTTTCTATGTTCTACTACTTTCTGCCCAATTCAATGAACCTCTAAAAGTGAAACTTTGCCAGTGAATATTTCTGTACACACAAAATCCCAAGACAGTAATAAAGGTAAGCAATGACCCATGTCAACACCAAAATCTTATTGGGTGCAAACGCTAGTAGTACTACTAGTTCTACTTTATAGAATTATATAGATAGCAAAACCATGTTAGTGGATATAAAACAGCTACTCGTAGCTAAATTTGTCAGTGTCTTCCAAACCAATGGCTGTCCAAAACCAGTGTTTTTCTTATTCTGCTACCTCTATGGCTAAAGGTACAACATAGCTAAGTTTAGACAAACAGAAACCCTTGGATGAGGGAACAGAAAGATCATGCCACGTTTATGATCAAGGATGCACATCCTTAATGTCAGTGTTTCCAAATGCGCCATACGTACCTTGCAGGTGTGTTTTGTGTCTGTGTCTGACAATGGAGAGTTTATCTCAGATGGATTGATTGAATGGGGTGCTGAATGAACTTTCCATAATGGCTGGACTGGTGAAGCCCGTCTATGGTACGGGCTTATATGACTAGATGACAGATCTGGTCACCGTGTGCACTGACGGGGTTGCTGTCAGCATCGGTATGTGAAACGGCATTTTACCAAAACTACAGCAGCTGTTTGTGTTAGGGAATTCCCTTGTGCATGTTCACACACTTTCAAGAAAAGCGTCCAATCAGCTGAACACAAGGTTCCTGACTGTGAGACAATTAATCACTCTGTTGTGAAGCTACTGCAGTTTTACTGTATTTATAAAAAGGTGGAGCAAAAAATACTGTTACACTGAGAAAGGGGTAATCTGTTTGAAACTGAGTAAATTTCACAATGTCAGATGTTCTGCATGGAGGCATGAAACACTTGAAAATATCTATTCTATTTATGTATTGTCAGCCATTCAAATGCAACTGACTACGAGTGTTTTTTGGCCTGCATGCTTGATAGTGGCAACATTTTGAAGACCACATCCAATAGGTTTCAGAAAGAAAAGCTGACTGCTGGAGAATGCAAAAATTAGCTCATGGTGGCCATTGGACAGTTTTTGACTTTGGACTTGCGTGATGGTACGGGCCACAACAGGACAAGACAAATTTTAATATGTCAATAAGTTTAATTGAAGAGCTTGAAATCAGATATGACTATGAGCCACAAGCTAGTGTCTGATCTCTCAACTTGGCCTCAGGGAATGCAAGACCTCCACCATGTTGGCAGCACCAAAATGCACTGAAATATGAGGCCACCTAGCAACTTGACAGACTCCAGTGTGAGAGAATAGATGCGCTTGACGCAGGTAGGGAAAAGCTTGGCAGCCTCCTCTGAGTATGACTTGGTCCAGATAGTATCTGGTGTCACTTGTGAATAAACCTTTCCAAATGCAAAAAAAAAAAAAAAGTAGCTAATTTAGGCTGTTTGCAGGCTAGCAGTGGGGATAAGTATGTTGGAATAATGCTGGATATATGCTGAAATTGCAGCAGTGGTAAACATAGTTAGTGACAGTAGTATATTGTGCTTAATGGCCCAAAGTACATAGACGAAGGAAGCCCCCATAAAAAGGAACCAGTACCAAGACCAAGACCAGTAGGTGTAGTAACATTGTTTGATATTAATAATTTAAGAAAGTCTTCTCCATCTATCTCATATCGACTTGGTTAATGTGCGCATAGTGAGATAAACGGTATCTCTATCACCCCGTCGTCAGAATAGGCTCAGTCCCACGAGCAGTTGGTGCAGAGTCTCCATTGTCTCTCTTGGAAATTAGTGAGGGAGGGAATTAAAGAACAGGGTTAATTAAGAAAGAGCTTAAATCACAGCTGCTAATCACTGCAACTTACACACTGAGAGCAGTATCTACAGTCATTTTTGTTGAGAGCGAGGAACGGAGATGCGGTTCCACAGAAAAGTGCTGGAAACAATAGGTGAGAGGCTCATTAAACCGCTGACAGTGCCTTAATTCTCTCCCTCTAACCGACAACACACGCAAATGAAGTGAGGCAGGCGCCTCCTCCTCCTCAAAGTTACTCTTCGTAGTTTAATTAGGGGTCATGATGTGTGATGATAACTGTGTGCATGGGCACTGTTGTGTTGAGCAGAGTGAGTGCATTGGCTTGACGACGGTATGTGAGCCCGATTATGCAGATCTCCTCCCAGGATGTGTGTAATGGATTTAACCATTATAGAAGTTCACATACATGCAGTAATGTCACCACTGTCCATGAGTACCCGTGTGTGTGCTTTTTTTTCCTCTGCAAACTCTCTGACCTCTTGTTTGAGGCAAAAGATAATTTGGATTTGATATGACATGTTTACAGTAGGGTAGAATGACCTTTGTAGATACAATGAAAGCAAGTCACATGAGATTAAAACAAAGTATCTCCACTGGTCCAAATGGTTTAATGCTATTCATAAAATTGGCCCTTAAAATACATAGCATTGACATGTTTATTATCATTATGAATGCTGCTTGTATGTGCGTCTACTGGCACAGAGTGTGTGTTTTTGCGCAAAGACCTGACTTTCTCCAGGCTGAGCAAATTGCACCTCACCTCATCTGGACCTCGTTGTTGCCAGTTTTCAAGAAAAGCCGTCATGCTGTGGGCATATGCAGGTGGGCAATGAGGAATGCTTGGGAACAAAAACCTGCAGCCTCATCCCCCCCCTGTTTTCAAGACTGGCAGGGTCGAGCTGTACCAGCTGCTTGAGCAACCCGAAGTGTGGGAAAGTCTCTCCTCGGCTAATGGAAGACAAACACCTCGGAGAGCGGTAGAGATAGCATGAAAACGATTAAAGCGTGACCCAGATTCTGTTGTGTCTCTGGCCTTTCACTGCAGTTGACAAATACAGGAGGGGACCTTGCTAATGAAAACACTGAAGAAACACTGGATGCTAATGAAGACAAACAACCTTGTCCAAGGTGCAGCTGGCACAGGCTTTGACATGATAGGAGATGGAAGGTGCTCGTCAATAGACCTGTTATATTAAAACTGAGCAACTCTGTTTTCACCAAGACAAAATAAATTAACTTATAGTGATAATAATTGTAAATGCGCCACATTTATTCAAAATCCTTTCATACACTCAGAAATAGCAGAGTGTGAAGTGAACAAGCAGTCTATCTCTCATTATGAATGTGATGGGAGGGCAGCACTTGAAGACATGATTCACTTTTCAGGCTATCATGAACTTTTTGTGACATTTCAGTGGTTGGCATTTACTTCCCACAGAAAAGCTTTACAGATAATGATGCACTTCCTTTAAAGGGCTTTTATGGCACTTCTATATATTCATTAATGACAAGTGTTCAAATGACATTGCGAATAAAAAAATGCTATTTCATAGTCAAAAACCATATTATATTGCGTGGCATAACCACACTGTTATGCTGGTTGCATCTGATCCTATTTATGCCTTCAGCAAATGCAGCTCAGTGCTTGCAGAGCTTTCTACTCCATGGCTTTTGTCTCTGTCAGTATCTATTTGTCTTTGCAGAGATACATAACAAAAAGAAACCCTTTTGTCTAAATCTTTGCTTTAATCTACAAGCTTTTGCTCCAGCTGAGCTCTTGGCAGTTGAACACTCCTAATTGACCTGCATATGAGTGCTAATAGACCAATAAGGCTGTGTTTGTTGCGTTTTGTGCACCCTCGCGCAGCTTACGGTTTTCACTGTTGGGAGAGGAGAAACGGAGAGAGAATCAAATATAAAAAGAGCAAAAGCCTCTTGATGTTTGCTAGTGTTGCAGCAGCGTGTGATGGGACTCTAGGGAGAGACGTTCACATCCCAGCGGGGATGTCAACCCATGCCTTTAGTGGCGAACCTGCCCCTGTACCCTGGTGAGTTAACATCAATGAAGGGCATGAATGATACACGGCTGATCAGGTTTTCTGCTGTATGGACAGTTGAGCGCTAAGCCCTGCTGTGCTACAGTGTACATGTAGCATTTTGCATGAAAAACCCAGATAAGGAATCCTCCCTTCTTTATCTTCATCGCCATTCAACCCTCCTACCCTGGAATATATTCCTCTGGGGACCTTCTTCCTTTAAAATACTCATCTCTTTAAATATGTCAGGCCCTCCCCTTCAAATCCTATCTCCTCCATATCTTCTACTTCATTTTTTTTATATATATATTTTTAGCCCTCTCTTTGTGATCTTTGCATTGGCACAGGAGTACTATAAACAACATTACTTTACAAAAAAGGCATTTCATGCTTGCAAATGAGACTTCAGAGATGAGGTCGGCTGGAGTCATTGCACGTTCTCCTAGAAAACTGTGGAAGCTAAATGCAGATAATGTGGAGGTAAATTTGATTAATTCCTTGTTATAGTATGTGCACACATGAGCACACTGGCAGAGGAATCCCAGTCATGAGGGATTCATTTTGCAAATGTTCCACCAGCCCAGCAAAGAATCTAGGAGCCCATTCCACTGTGTTTCTAACAGCCCCTGATGCTATACGTGCCTGGAATGAACAATAGTGTATTTCTGCATGCGGCCAGTAGGGGGCACTGACATAATACAGGACCCTGCCAATCTGTTATGCCTGGCTGGCCCACAGAGATGTTTGCAGTAATTTAGTTCCACTGCCAATATATAAATAGGAATTCTGCTGTTAGCACAAAAGAGCGGGGGGGAAAAACATACTGCCGAATGAATGTGAATTGCTCCCCTGCTCCCATTTCAACATCAAAGTAATCAAGGAAAACAAGCTTTTTTAATCGAAAGTATGCAATTAGAATAAAGCAGAACTGTCCTGGCTGTGCATGCTGCCAGAATGAAGAGATTAAATGGGTAAGGAGAGAGGGAGAGCACAATCAGTGTAGCAGCAGCTATCGGACTGCAGTCTGAACACATAATGTAGCACATTTCATTTCTGTCCTGCCCTGTTCTGACAAAGACTGACTCAATTCTGCAAGATTCAAAGGCAGAGCAAACGGCAAAACATTAGGGATGACTCTGTAGAAACGGCAGCTAATAAAAACGTGTTTTTAAGATGCAAAGACACCTGAGATTTTTAAAGACCTCATTTTACTGCATGCTCACTGAGTTACCACTGCACTTCTACTCCACCCCCAAGTGGAATTACACAGGAAAAAAAAAAAAAGAAAAAAAGAAAAATGGATGTATGCTACAAGGGAGTGTCAAAGAGAGTGTGTTACAATATAGCGCTAATTTGTTTCTGGAGCATTAATGCATTGTACAACCTCCCTCTCTCTCTCCACACACACACACACACACACACACAGGCACACAAACTCGACACCGCTATCTATAGGCATACCCCATGCTGTCCTATCCTATGCAGTGTCAAAACAATGATAAACATTTGGCCGCTATAGGAGTGCTCTGGAAACCAGCCAAGCTGAATGGGCTGTTTTGTTTCACTGAACAATAGCTCTGCTAAAAGTACTTAACAGCTGTGCTATGCTCCGGGTTCCCCACAGACCCGCAACATTACAACATACTAGGAAGTGTTGCTTTGTGCAGTTGTTCATTTCTTTATCCAACTGGGAGCTACAGTGTATTTAAAGACTTTCATGCAGTGCTTACTATTCTGAATGAAGAGGAGGCACAGCAATTGCCATTTCAAGCATGTGCTGCATCTTTTGTGTCAAGACTCCCAGTTAGCTACTGAAATCATTGCCCTTTTTTAAGATATTTGCTGATAGTCAAAATAATCACTGTGACTTTTTTGCTCCGGTTGTTGCATAGTATTTTGGAAGTGGTTTTATTTCCAGTCAGGAAGTGATGCTTATTTGATAGCTTCATCAGCTGAGGGGATCATTCTCTTTCAGTGTCTCTACCATTTAGTATTCTCTTACAACTATATCTGTTTCATCTCCATCCCTGTCAGGTATGCACACAGCAGAAGAGAGAAGGACATCATTATATGTGTACAATACCTACAGCTTTTTTTAGCCTTTATTCCTGTCAAAACGTAAATGCTCGTATGTTGTAAACCTTTCTTTCGCCTCAATCTCCTTGCCATTTTTTCTAAAAATGTAACCAGCCGAAGCCGATAAAACAGCATGTGATAGGATCACACCCTGGATAGCTGAACACAGTGACTTCAGGTAGACCAGTCACCAAGGCGTCACAGTGTACAGGTCAAACCTCACTCTCCGCAGGAATGGACCGAACAGCTGTCATTTTAGATCGATTTCTCCCTGAAGCCCAGTGTAATAAACACTTGAGAGAGTCTCTGGTTCGGTGATGTGTGAGTGTAATGAGGCTCTGTCACATGACTGACAAGTAATGTTCCTGCCTCTTCTTCTTTACTGATTCAGATGATCCCTGTGGAAACCATGTCCGTCTTCTGCCCCCCATACCACTCATTACTGTTAGTCCTCTCTCCAGAGTCGAACAGCGATTTGCACAGAGATTGAGGAAAATATTATATTCGAAAGATAATGCCATTGTTTTTGTAAGTTAATGCAGATTGTCAAGACTGTATTTATTCCTTTATGCAATTTGGAGACAGGCCCAGGCTAGATAATTTATTGTGATTGATATGATGCCTTAATTTGGCTAAGTGTCTGTTTCGTTCTCTTTCTTTATGGCTGAGTTTTGTGTTTTCATCTCAGTGGGCACATTATTTTATGCTGTGCTTACTGTCAATCACCTGACACCCTCGGGAAGAAACGGAAGTCTCTGCCAGAAAATAGGCTGATACCTCAAACAATAACAACAATAATATTTCAACATGTCACCTTGCAAACTTGTCACATTCATGTCTTCTTATTCAGACTGTTTTTGTTAAAGCGAGACAGCACTTAATTTCCAGCTATGGTTTCACACCATGAAGTTTGTCTTTCAAAGTGACAAAATATGACCAAAATGTGGCATGCATCACAAAATGATTATATGAAATAGAGACTAGGTAAAGACGCTAGATGACAGCAATATTCTCTTTTAAAAGTCTATATGTGGGTGTGCAGCACAAACAGCACTGTAACGCTATGGTTACGGCTGTAGTGTTCATCACCATCGGTCACACAACTGCTCAAATATATTAAATAGAGATATACATGAATGCTCATGCACACATAATTCATCTATCTGCACACTCTGCCAGCCATCTGTCATATCTGTTGATGGGTCTAGTACTTGGTCCATGGTTGGGGGGGGTCAGCTTTTGGCCCACCTTCACCCCATGTTCTGTTGCTGAAGTACCCCCGCACCCCTTCCCCTCATTCAGACAGAGCTTTAACAAGCAGCTACTCTACTTGTAATTAATTGGGCTCGCTTAATTAGCTTTATGGTTCTATATATTTAAAACATTACGTCATTTAGCCAGCATGGACAGTTTTTTTAAGCTTCCGTGCACCCAGTTTATAGGAAACTCAAATGTTCAAATTTGCAAGTATCTGCTCATGAAATGTTATAATTTAATGGGTTGATCTTGGAGGTATAATGGTGGGAAACACAACGCAGGGGATCAGAATAATGGGCTGTTGGAACAAAGGCACAGCACCCATAAAATGTATACCTTTGTATAAATCAATATAATATCTCTTACCCTTGAATTGATTTTCAGATGCATAGCGGTTAATCTAAACCTTATGCATCTACTTGCAGAATAGCAACTGCCACCGTTCTATTAGGCTGTGCACACAGCTAGTGGAATGCAGGTTGTCACAGGCAGAACATTTCTGCATGCCTGGCAGCAGTGGAAACATAGAAAGAGTCGACATTTCAGCAGTGGGGCCAATTATGTAAGAAGTCCTGTTTCCATCAGATGTCATGTCCCCGAGCTTACAAACAAGCTTATTGTGGATCACTCAGTAACATGTATTGTTCCTTAGGATATGAGCAAACATTCTCAAGATTTAGTATTTACTGCATACATATTTTACATTACATGACTATTTAAGCAATGTAATGTATTTAATTGTTCTGTTGCTATTTTCCTATTTTGCTACATTCCAGTGCAAAAAATCGAAGTGCAGTCTAAACACATGGGATGGATTTATATTAGCACCACCGCTATCCAAATTAAACTGCCATGTTTGGTGTAATTTAAATAGAGACAAATCATCGCAGGTCAGTTTACAGCTGCACTCTTTGACCTTTGCACAGTAAATGTTTATTGCAATTTTTAATAAATAGCTTTTAGCTTTATTGTGAGTGCACACAAGGCGATTGAAATTTGTCTGTTTGCATATCCCGTAGCTATGCATACACACAGTCCCCCACACACATACTGTTTCCCAGAGAGGTCAGGGTGCAGGGTCTCCCGCAGTGCAGTGCCCCTGGAGCAGTTCAGTGCCTTGCTCAAGGGCAGAGCAAGAGATGGTACGCACTGTGGACGTGACACCAGCCACCCCTCACCAGCTCGTACATATAGAGTCTCCGATTAACAGCAGATTAGAGCCCACATAAACGCTGCACAGAGTTTAAGTAGCAGGCACATCTCAACATCAACTGTTCAGAGGACAGTGCATGAATCAGACCTTCATGGTCAAATTGCTGCAAAGAAACCACTGCTGAGGGAGACCAACAAGGAGGAGAGAACTGTTTGGGCCAAGAAACACAAGAAATGGCCATTCGACCTGTGGAAATCTGTGCTGTGGTCTGATGAATCCATACTTGAGATTTTTGGTTCCAACCTCTGTGTGGTTCCGACTGTGAAGCATTGTGGAGGAGGTGTGATGGTGTGGGGATGCTTTGCTGGTGACACTGTTGGCGATTTATTCAAAATTCAAGGCACTCTTGACCAGCATGGCTACCACAGCATTCTGCAGCCTTTGTGGGACATTTGTCTTTCAACAGGACAGTGACTCAAAACACACCTCCAGGCTATGTGAGGGCTATTTGACCAAGAAGGAGAGTGATGGAGGGCTATGCATGTACTCATAGAACTGGAGTTACATCCGCTAGCTACAATTTTCCTCACTATAACGCTGCTTCTGGTAACAGGAAGATGTGTAAGGTAACATTATGAGCAAAGCACTGAAGTTTATCTGCTGTTGGGAGGAAGTGAAGACCCAGTGGATTAACTTGATTGAAATATCTGCAGGACAACAGCTGTGAAACTCTAGGGCTATATCTGTGAGCTAATCATTTTAACTTTAGACTGCTTTGAGGGCCTGTACAAAGCACAGTTTATTTTTCTGGCTAGCCTGTTGAATTTGGCGTTAGCATGTTCCGCAGTTAATGTAGCTAGTAGCATCTATTGTAGACACATGCTGGAGCGATGTTGGCATATTTAATCCTCATTTGAAGGCAATTAAATAACCAGAGTAGGAGCTTGGATGTTTTTTGTGTAGCTTGCAAAGCCAGAGCTAACGTTATTGCCACACTTCATACTGCAACACAAGCTCAGCTGGCTGTGTTGCTACAGGAAAGTTCTAGTACTATTGTACTTATGTAGTATACTTTAGGTTTTCTGCCAAATAAATGCTATTGAGATGCCTACCCCTGGCCAACGCTGAGACTGAGTCACATTATATTTACTAATTAACCTACATTATGGGGCCAGTTTCTCCTTCAAAAAGACATTTAGACCCCTGGACCTCATTTATTCTGCATAAACACATCTGCTTTTTAATTATGTTTCTTTCTTAGAAGATGTTCCCTTGCATGGTGGAAAGCATGTTGTTATTAGTTATTGTATTGCTGTGATAAAATACTGTTATTGTAAAAAACTACATGGATCTAAATTTTAGGTCGTATCGCCCACCCCTAATATATACACGTGTGTGTGTGTGTGTGTGTGTGTAAAACAGCTGAGGCATAGCGACCACACACCACTGTGCATGTTTTCCAACCTCTACTCCTGTTCCCCCTTTATCGTATGCACCAATCGTCCCTTTCACTCCCACAGCAGGGAGACCTCATTAAGGTAGGTTAAGGCAACCCACTAATGGTTCCTCTCAGTGCTAATAACACAGGTCACCTAATATTACACACTGCTTTGTTCCATTCATCCAGCTATTTATCATGTATTATTAACAGCCGGGTATCATGAAATCACTGCTATAATCATAATGATGTTCCCATGGCCGGGGTTAAGACAGGCAACACTCAACGTGTTAGCAGTTGACTTATTATGGGCAGGAGGGTAGGTGCTTCCTCCACCTGATGAATATTTCACTGCCAACTGAGTTACATGCAATAACAAATCAGTGTCAAGCTGTGTCGGACTTTTTCAGATGCTTTGTGCGCAGTATGAACTACATCGCAGTGTGAATAACATGCTGCCATTTCTGAATTAAACATTGTCCTATGTACAGTGTGCAATCAGTGCACATGTATTCCCTGCATACAGTATATTCATTTTCAGATGCTTAGCCGACAGAGTTATTCAGTCACTTGTAACGAATGCAGCAGTGAAATCATTTTAGATTTCTACATTCTACCATTATGAACAATTTTATAGAGAACCAAATACATATAATGGTAGATGTAATAAATATGTCCACCGAATATTTTATGCAGAAAATAAAAGAGGTCCAGCTGCCTCCAAAGCCAATTCACTTCATACTTTTAATCTTTTTTTTTTTCAAAACCACGTGTGCTGTATCTGTTTGAATAAAGCAAAGGTTTTGTCTCAAATGTGCTGCTTTCAGTATTCACATTCCTCAATCTTCCAAATATTCAGAGGCCAGGGGCCAATACTTTCCGGCATCTGTTTAGAATATGAAGCATGCTGTTAAATCACATGCAGACCCCTTTCCAGACTTTGGGAATCTTGCCTCGGTCATTGTAATGGGCAACGTTGCATTGCCAAGCAGGCAAGCTGATGTGATTTAGCATAATTTGAATAATGCCATTCATGGAAATGTGCAAGGGTGATGAAATTTTAATGGAGCTTGGGATAACACAACTGCTCCTCAATTACAATAGCTTTCTCCAAGACTCTGAGGCCTCAATTGTAACATGGCTTATTTCATTACTGTACTATCACTGTTTTTTATTGGACTTTCTTAATTACAATGGATATCTCTATTGTTGCAGAGTAAGAGAAATCTGCAAAGCCTCTCTTCCTCCTCGCTGAGAGCCATTTCTGCAAGCTCACCCTGTTTGCTTGGATCACACACTGAGGGATGCTGTTTGCTGCCCCGGTCTGCTGTTTGTGAAACCTGGAAATAATTTCAGCCATTGACAATACTAGTTGCACAGATGAGCTTCATATTCAGAATGAAAAAGTATGCGTAATTACAAGTTTAGATCGTAAAGATGGGCTTGTGCAAGAACTGCTTCCATAATAGAGAAATAATACCTACCAGCAATTAGACTGGGGCGGGGGTGGCTCATGAAAAAAAGGCTTTATCTAATTTTAACATCAAACAAATTACGGGATATATTCAAATTGACCAGCTCTCAATCGCCCTTGGTTTAAGATCCTCACTCAGCCTCACTCATTCACAAAACATTTACAACGACCACCACTTTTTAAAGATGTGTGTCATTGTATAGAAGTGAATAGCTTGCAGACCACGCCTGCGCCATCTATTGCAGATGTGGGGTTATGGCTGAATTACATAACAGGGTACTTTCAGCCAAAAAGTTTTATAGGTCTAAAACATTTTCCAGCAGTGCAGACAATACCCATAAAGCAGAACAAGCTGTGCTTTATTACCGTGCTGTCTCTTGTCGTAATCAGGGATGTAGTCAATGATTTTTTCTTCGTCGCTGGGTGTATTACAGTTGCTGCCTCTCTCATTCCCTGGACAGGTTTTGAAGACGTCCCTCAAAAAAGCTGACTGACACGAAATTGTTTACAGAGGGCAGTAATGCAAACCAGTATAATTAACATTTTATTCCAGTCTGGTGGCTAAAACTTTGCAATATCACTAATTATTAGCATCAGCTTCCTGGTGCAACAGTTATTATTATCAGATTCTACTGGTTGATTCACTACTCAGATGTCCTTTCTGACTCTGTGACTCTCCATCCTTGCCTGTCAGTCTGAGGCAGTGAAAAGGCGATGCTGAATGTTCGGTCTCTAGCTCATATGTACTTAAACCCCCATCATCTGTCCGGTCAGGGGACGCAGGCCACGCAGCCTCATTTTTCCCTTCGCCCTCACTTCCACAGAGATTACAACACCAATTACACTGCTGTTTCCTGACATTCTCCCGTCAAAGCTGCGAAGCGGTTGGTTTTATTTTTCACATCAAAGGGTATTATTCTTTCGTTTCTCCTTTCAAATCAACATCTACCCTGAGGATGTGTGAGTTTTCGCCCTCATTTTCTCTTTTCTACCCAGAGTCAAAATGTTCTCTGAACCCAGCCATAATGGAAATGGCAATGCAGACCAAAGACAACAAGGAGAGTGTTCCCGGTAGCACTCCAGAGTTATGAAATTGTTATTGTCTTTCCTTCATCTCTCTCTTTTGTGTATCATTGCTTATTATTTTGAAAACAATGTGTGAGAAGTGCAAAACCTAAAGGCAGCACAGAGTATTTTTATACGGGGAGCACATTGATACACAGCACTGTAGCCATGTATTGTGAGTGAAGGTTTAAAAATGTATGATCCATGTGCATTATGTATAGTAATGTTTTAAATATAAGATCTTCTTCTCTCCTTGGAGACTTTTGTCTGTATGGTCCTGCTTTATCGGGAGCGATTGATCTCAGCTGGATTTTGCATTAAAATGCCAGTGGAGAAAATAAGGGAGAGAGGAGAAAACAATCCGAGCTTGACAGAAAATAAGTGCGCGATCACAGGATAGTTTCCGATGAGTACATAAACTCTGTGGACTTCCTGTCACATCTACAACATCACAGCTGATGAGTGTGCACATAACTGCTCCCTGTGCGTAGAAGACATTTAATCTGTGATCACAGCTACGCATCAATATATGCTGAAGATATCAAAACAAATCAGCTTCACATGATGTATTCATACTGTGTAAAAACAAGAGTTGGTACGAGACCAGGGAACTGTAAGCTTGCCCAGCTATCCCTTCATTTGCTTTGGTCCTGCTTTTTATTTGAAAGCAAACGTCTTCTTAAAGGGATCTACACAGTATTTAATTGATCTTCTTGTGTGTGTGTGTAGGAACATGAACATACAGTATGCGTGTATGCTGCATTTCTTGTACGCCCTGATGAGAAATGGATGCACTCACAACAAAAGAAAAATGAGATAATTCCCCAGGAGTAACATTTTGCTGGATCTCACATCTTAAAAGGATAAACCTTAAAAGGATGAAATTTTTCCTTGATTTAAGTGAAAACTCTGGGTGATAAATCATCTTTGTCCACTTCCTTTTGCTGCCAATTTCTGTCAAGCTTTCACCTCTCTCAAATCTTTTGCCTTCCCCAGATGTTGAATGCAGAATAAACAGCTATAATATTTGTGCTGAAAACTGGATGACAGATTGCACCATATAAGCATGAAGGAATCTCATGTTACTCTGTTTTCTTTAGTTTAATGAGAATATTTATGCTTTAAAAGGTAAGAAAAAATGTTAACAACGTGTTGTTAAGCTGTGGGCAGTGGTGTTCTTGCCTCCCTGATCTCAGAACTGAAGTTGGTGCGGAGATTGATTTCATAATCAGTAGAAATAACAGGCAAAAGCAGAAACACAACACCCAGATAGTAACAAGAGAAAAAAGAAGTTTCCTTTATTGTAAAACAGCTTGAAGGCTCAGTTCCAATAACCTTTGAAAATCTGTGTCCATCTTATTAAGGTAGAATTGGAAAAATAGAATCAGAAGCTTACTTTGGAAAAAGCATTGAAGCAATTAGCTACCCACAATCCCAGAGTCTTTTCAAAGTGCGTGATTATGCCACAGATGCAGCTCCTTTTTTTTTTTTTTTTTTTACATCGATTCTTCCCAAAAGAAATGAAACAAAGCACATCTCTCTCCCTTCACTCATAGGTCTCATTTTAAAGGCAACGACTGCTTCTCTAAAAGTGTTAAACCTCCACATCAGCGCTATCAAAAATTCGCCTCATTTCAATAAAACCTCCACCTGTACTCTTCAAATTCATTGCGCCGGTGTAGTCATTAAAGCCTCAGTCTGTAATTGCTGTACCGCCCCTCACCCCTCCATCAGGTCCACATGGTTCTCATTCCAATGCTAACACGTTTTGTATGTCAACCCACCAACCCCACCTTTTATAAGAAAATCAAACTATTTCCTGCAGAGCAATGAACGTAGACATGGGTCATTTCAAGCTGTTTAAACAAACAACCAATGCTGTTGATTTTCAGGAAAGAACCACTTTTCCTGAAGTCCAGAGCGAAGCCCATTTTCAA
Organism: Chelmon rostratus; assembly: GCF_017976325.1. Taxonomy (NCBI): domain Eukaryota; kingdom Metazoa; phylum Chordata; class Actinopteri; order Chaetodontiformes; family Chaetodontidae; genus Chelmon; species Chelmon rostratus. Next base: position 21,261,788 of record NC_055658.1, on the reverse strand, counting down.
CCCATCTCGGCAGCATCTGTTGGAGTGATCAAACATGCCTCCACCATACAGCAACCAGCTTCTTTCCATTTGCGTAACACGGCTGGAGAGTAAAACTCTAGGTTAAATGAAGAGGCTGTGCAGGCTGCACCATCCATCCTTGACACCCAACTAGTCGAGGCTGTCACTGTTGACAGCTCCCATTCTACATGACAGAATGATGAGCCAGTGGTGCAGAGGTGAGAAACTGAGCAGAGTGTGCTGTGTTGCTGTGTGACCTCTGGGATGAAAATACTTCACAAAGAACATGACTTTTTTTTTTTTTCTTTTGGTGTCAGCTTCACGCCTAAAATGTAAATGTAAGTACATGAAAAATGTGCATCCAGCTGATTTGGTTTTATTTCAGTCAATCTGAAATGTGATGAGAATGCAGTTAATGATGTAATGGTTGTAATTCAGCTTTATATTAAAAGCTACATAATACGTGTTTGCATGAGTAGCTTTTTGTGGACAAAGCACATGATGTTTAGGACAGAGGTCCTAAAGTGTAACCAGTCCCAGAATACTACTAATCAGGCAACCATCCACTGCACATCCTAGCGTTATTACAATCTTGTGATGGGAATTCCAGCTCTCTGAAAGGCGCCTGATCTTATGGCTCCAGTCCTTTCCGGGAGCTGTTCAAAAGAACGGCTTTCTTTGTTTTTGTTTTTGTTTTTGTTTTTTTAGCATGGGGGGCTTACTAGGCTAATGGCAGGTTTGGATCAGTATCAGACTTACACATCTCACCAATGAAATGTAATTTTGCATGTGTAGACTGGGTTTAGCAGACTCATTTTGCCAGAACAAAAGTCATGCAGATCAACTGAAGATCAACTCTTCTTCATTGAAAGAAGAGCAAAGAATGGCACTGATATTTTTGCTGTTCTTCCGACTGGCTTTGCGTAAGTATGGTTTACTTTGTCATACGGTTCATTGATCTGATTGGTTGACATTTGCCTGTGATAGATGGTGATAGACAGGTGGCTCATCCAATCACCTGCCAAGTGTTTTTTGAACGTGCCTGCTCTTTTTTCCAGGGACGCCTTGACCCATTAGCTGGCTCATTGGGTTATGGAATTTGGACATAACGATAAAAAGAACAGATTTCACCAAGAACGGCTTGGTTCCCTTTTTTTGTACACTGTAGAAAAGAATTGACTGGTTCTTGAATGCGGTATCACTACTACACTCATAGCAGTGCACAGAATCTGCTTGGGACAAACAGGCATGCACAGATTCTCCCGCTACAACTGATTTTCAGGTCTGAAGTTTGGAGAAAAAGCCTCCCTGCCTTGTGACAGATGGTATTGTTATGAAACAAGATCTAACAAAAATCCATCCAAAGAACTGCTATTATTTAAATTCCATCAGAAAGAGCTTGTTTTTCTTCTCTCCATCACAATCCTCTACCTTCCTCTTAATTTTCATAAATGTTCTGACCTTTATGGAAACAGCTCCAAAACTGAACTTCAATTTCAAAATATACATACTAATAGCAATCTTAAGGTCAAAACCAGATATATTTCAGGAGAAAACCTGCAGCGATGTGAAAGTAAAACTCCTGGGTATTTGTGATCTCTTGGGTTTAGCTAATAGAAGTCAAAGGTTACAGAATGTTGTCCTTCCCTGAATTTGAATATTAAGCCGAGCTTGTTTTTGTGTTTTATAGTGTAGGGTATGTGGTATGTGGAATGTTTGAGCAGAGCGAACCTGCCAAAACAAACAAAGTCAACATGTTTTCATAAACTAACAAGACTAATTGGCAGCATATGTGAACACATGGAGCAGCTAACACAGCTCTTGCATATTAAGCTCTTGTGCTTCATCATGTGATTTACATAAGGCTACTGTGTCATGAATTATTCTTTAAACAATTAGCAATAACATAGAGGCCTTTGACAATGCAGAATGATATAAGAGTAACTTCCTCCAAAATAGATTTCTCATATGTAATTAGTATGATCTTGAGCAGTCCAATCTTAATTTGTGAACATGAACAGGAAATTGCTTTCAAAGCAAAGGAGCAGAGGCAGTCTAATTAATATCAATGAGCAACAAATGCTACAGCTGAAGATTCAATAAGGCTTCACAGAAGAGACAGTGACAGTACACAAGTCGATTTATCATGGATATAGGCGTACGTGTAATTAAGTACGTATAATTAAGTGCAACGCTGATGATTTAAATGTTATGTCTAATTTTTACCTTTTTTAACATTTTGTCCAATCTACTTATATATTGCTAATCTTTCTATCTTTGTTTTGTGAGTTGTTGGATAAACACTAGAGCCTCATTGTCTCTGAAAGTGAACCCTCAGGCCCTGTATGAGCATTACAGACGTTCTTTACACATTTCCCTGAAAGATCTCCAGCTGGAAATTAATGCACAGTGTATCTCTAAATCTATCACATTTGAAATTCCTATTAAGTATTTTATGTAGCACCATATCAGGGGGAAAGGCAACAACATCTAACTCAAATTAAAATGATAAGATAAAGCAAATAATATCAATAATTAACTGATCTCTGATGATTTGTCTACTTTTCTGTAAAAGTTTAATCAAGGATGCAAAGCACTCAAAGGGCTGTTATATCTATAATTATAGATAAACAGATTAAATCATTTACAATGATGAAAACCTCTGCTGCAGTGTTACAAAATGATGTCAATTACAACTTTTGTGACAACTCAACCGGTCATATCTGTTAGTAGCATCCAGCTGGAAAGACTTCCGTAGCTATCAGCTCTGAAAAAGGTGCGCTCCAGGGATGTTGAGGGGTTGAGTCCCGCTCAGCGCGGAGAGAAAGTTCCTCTTGTATATGGAAGGGTCCTGGGTCCCTCTCCCTAATGGTGTGGCGTCACTACTCGGAGCACAAAGCAGAACCCTGAATACCAACGGGACGCTGCTTGGTCCTTGAAGGAACACAACCACCAACAGACAAACACTGCCAATTAGCAGAGGGCCCCTACTCATCAGCCATGTGTTCACATCTGATTAACAGAACACATTCACCGCATCAGGTCCAGCCACACACAAAACCTTTCCCTTGGGCACTTGGTTTTCTCCTCATATCTTTATCTGTGTCAATTAAAAAGGCTTTATTATGATGCTAACTGTGAGACCACTCTGAGAAGTGTTTGGGGGGGCGGCAAACCCATTACTGTATTGACCCTTTGTTTCCTTCCATAAGAGATCTCAACCAAAGGCCCAGACAAAAATCATGCATTTGGTTTGGCCTTCTTCAGCGCACTCTGAAGAGGGCAGGAGCTGAGAATCGACTGGTTTTTAATGGCTCCATACGTCTTTTTTGCTTGTCTTGAGTGCCTCATGTGAAGTGTGCGGGTGAATAAAAGTCTGTTGTGCTGCCCCAAGGTGTGGCATTGTACTGCTGGTGGTGCAGCTGCACCTCTCAGATAACATCACCTGGCTAGCAGGTCAGCACAGGATCCTCTTTAAACATTATTGCTAGCTTCATGCACTCCCAAAGCTTTTCCGTCTTGATTGTCTGTTATCAGTAGATTGAAAAGCATGTATGGATTATTCATGCAGCAAAGAAGAATTAGAGTAATTTGGTGGCCTAACCATTTACAGTTTAGACGTCATCATTTTTGCATTTGCACCTAACATGAACACGTGATCTTCCTTCATACCCAAGTACAGACAACATGTTAATGCCAGATAAAAATGGGGTTTACTACACAGGTGTTTTCACTTTTTCTGCTAATTAGACTTGAAGCTGGAGCCGTGCTGCAATGATGTGATGTCACCACATTTCTCCAGTAAAGAAAAATGACAGAGATGTAGCCTCTCCAACTTTAAGAAGTGAAGGAAAACGGGAGGGTCGGATAGATGCCAGTCAAGCACAGTCTGTATACGTCCACACAGTCCTCAGAGGAGGCCTGTTTAAATGGACCATGGCCGTATGGAACATTTGTGTTAGGTGGAGAAAAGATGATAATTAACATCTATTAACAACCAACATATAATGGATACTGTGTATGATAAGAAGCAACAAGCTTCGCTTCATTTCTACACCATTTATTAGAACATATGCATGCCTGAATATAAGACGTGTGATTTGAGCTTTAAAAAGCTGAATAGTGATATAGACCCTTTATAGTACTAAGTGAATTTTGCTCTGAAGCTCCCATAGCTGTGGTCTATTAAGATGAAAGCTTCAGAGTTGATGAATGCTCTCATTTCTGATCTCTTACAGTCACAGGAACTGTTTTTGCAAATCCGCGTCCAAGGTCTCAGCTGAAATAGGCGGAAAGGGTTTGATTGTAATGTGTGTGGATGTGTATTAATTACTAAATGATTTTAAAATGGAAAAAGACGACCACTCACTGTAACTTTTGAATTATTTTGAATAGACCTTGACCCTGCTGGACTGCTACTGGAGCAGTCTTTTCAGAATTAAATTAACATGCCGTTCTTACCTGCCATGTGATGTTATAGTTGTTACTTGTATGCATTTTTTCGCTTCAGAAAAAAAATAATGGCTATATAATTTTAATAAACATATTCCAGCAAATCATTGGCACATTTCATGGTAATGCTTCTTCACATATTCTCAGCCATAGTAAATCAATTCTTAAACCATTTAGCTGTTGTTGTAATTATCCATTTTTCTGTGGAAGTGAGAGATGATGATGTTGTGGGAGGGATGGCGGCACTCTGGTAGTTCATAAAGAGCAATTAGCCCAATCTGACCTAGGTAATTAATGGAAGAGAATGATGACAAAGTGGGGAAACATGAGATTATTCTGTGTGATAGTATGAAGAGAAGCTGCATGCTGAAAACCAGACCACAGTACTGAAGTATTTGATCAATATATTGACTAAAGATTGAGAGAAGTGCATTGTGGCATATGGATTTGTTGTCTTGTTGAATTTGTTAATTCTTAAAAGGGACTGCTAATAATTAAGCACAGCATGGCATTTTTACAGAACACTAACTAGAACAAAAGACACAACTGACATTCATTTTTAACCTGTTCCTGCTGTGCTCTTTGTTTCCAATGGACTCGTTTGTACGGGACTGTACACTATGGAAACTGTGATTACTTATAGAGTAATTTACTCAATCATAGTGAACGCCGGTACTAAATCTTCCTCTCGGGCTGCAGCTAGTTGAGACACAATATGATGTAGTGATTACAGAATTTGAATGCTTCTCATTACAGCACAAGAACTGTCAAGTTGTGGTTAGCCAATGAGTGGTGTCATCATCTTATTTACTTGTGGTTATGTTTACTTCTCTTGTGCTCTGAGACTCTGTGAAGGTACACACAGGCAGCACAAGGGCCGGTGACATTCTGTCACACGTCTTTTTAATGATCCTGACGCCTGCAGCACAATGATGCAAATCTGTCGTCACACAGTGAGCTCTGTGGCTCACTTGACCCTGTTGTTTTCTATTAAAGGTGCTCCTTTTGCATTGCACTAATCTGATGAAGTGTGTTAAACATTGTTTGTACACTTTTCATAGGTAGTGGCTTTATTGCAGGCGAAGCCAACAGAAGGCATGGAATAAGAGTGCTGACAGGAATATTAAGTGAGGCAGCCTGAGCAATATAGAATATAAATGAGGTTATTTTACACTGCAGAGCTCTGCAAACCGACGCACAGATTTCTCTCTTTGTAATAAATCATTCCCATTCAGACAGCCTCTACTCTTAGGGCATTGTTTAATACTATCTGCAATAGAGGGGGGAAATAAATTGGTTTACATCGCAAAAAAAGGTGCTGCAGTTGGAATGCATGATATGATGATGAAAGATAGAATATACTTGACTTATTGATGATAATGAACTTGCAGATAGGAGAATGTTGCATGGAGGGTGTCATGTGGGAGTACTATTAAGAGGCAGAACTGGAGAGAAATCCCTAGTAAGCAGTAAATGTAGCAGAGTAAGATTTTCTGAAATAGCATTTTAGTCCCTACCCACCCCTTTCAATAGAACGACATAAAAATGCAATTTATGTCTCTACATGGCCCACAATACTGCTTGTGCCACAGCGAGATAAATATTTTGTCAGAGATGCCGAGGGCTAAAGATGAAGTGACAATTACTCCCCTCAAGAAACACTTCTTGCTTCTTTTCTTGTTGTGGGGATTGTCGCAGAAACAACCTTCAGTGGATCACTTTTTCTCTGATTTGCAGATACAAAAAGGAGTGCTGCTGTGTGATATACGTTGGCTTTTACACAAAGCGCTCCGGTTATTTTACTCAGATCGAGAGCTGTGATTGAGACGAGTAACCTTTTACTGTGGCTCGTCTGCAACAAGGACCAAGATCTACAACGAAGGGGGTGCAACAGGGGGGAGAAAACAGTGTTTTTGCTCTGCTGCCTGTGCTCGTCAGAACGCAGAGAACTCACTGACATTGAGAATTATACCTCCACGTCAAATGTGTTGCAGCCATCCCAAAATGAGAGCAATGTGCCAAAGCTATTCCCAGCAGAACAGTTACATAAGGGAGACAGCTACTAAGCACAAAGATGTGAACACTTCAAAGGTGAATTTAAGAACGGTTCACTTTTATGGCATTACCCATATATGACAGTGGTTTGATGAATAGAGCTGTGTAGGATCTTGTCTTACTTTCTCCACCGACATGCTACTGTGGATGGCTGAACGTGCAAATTGTGGAAGATGACATTTTAGACTACTTATCAAATGAATATGGCAAGTTAGATTTTATCTACATTATGATGAGACTTTTTTTTATCTACCGCCCTGAACCTGTAGCACACAGCACCTCCTCTGCTGGAGGATTTTGATTGACAGAGAAGGTGTGCACAGTGGAGAGTGCGATGCCTGTAATTCTTTTTGCCGATGAGATTGACACCATTCTGTAGTGGGAAATGAAAGCTGGCTTCAAGTGGACCTTTCTCCTTTGAATTGGAGCCAGAGTCATTAGGATTTACAAAACTCAGGCATCAGGGTTTGGTGGCTCATTATTCTCCTGTTGTTGCCTCTTCCCATATCTCCTCATGCACAGTGTTGCCCTCCAACACCTCCATGTTTCGAGATAGGAAGGTACTGCGGTCCTCTTTGATCAGATACACAATCGGGATACTTGGTGAAAGATTGGACTATATGTGGCACTGTGGCTACCTGCTCAGTGGATGAAATATGATTTTGGAGGCCGGGGTTATTCTAGCTTGTTTTATTACATCATTATCTGTCCTGTGATGCTTAAAGTTTTTTCATATATAGATATTGTGAATAGCTTAATTTATCAAAATTGGAATGACCAAGGATGAGATACCAAGGATTTATTCATTTTTCTGCTGTGGTAGCGCCCGTATGTGTTGTAATTCAAATCACTGAGGTCACAGGACCAGGCCTGCCTGTAAGCTTTAACATTCAGTGTTTGGGCAGACCAGTCGAGCTGTTGAGTTTACTCCACTCAGATGGTTAGCAAGATAGGCTTTCTAGTATCCTCTTGGAAAGTGGAAGCTAATTAGTTCATCTTACCAACACTAGCACTGATTCCCACCAGAGGTTCGGCCATTGTTTATGTTATTTATGTTCGTCCTGGATTATAGAAAGGATGAGTAAAGATAGCATTAACCGTCTCTCTTTCTTAGGTCAAATTGTGGTGATGGCAAGACCAATTAAAAAGGGTGCCTACAAAAGAAAATGTTGTTTAGGCTTGGTTAGGAAGAAAAACGTCCTATATCAATATTTGCAGGTTACAGGGACGCATGTTTTCTAGCAATGTTAGGTCTCCAACAGTCAACCATTGCCATGAAATACACCCAAAGAGAGGCAGCAATATTATCATTCAATTCAATTAATATTTCCTTGCACAAAAAGCAATAAATCTCAGTTAAACTTGATGTATTTCAGAAGGGTCGTACCAGGCACAAACCTGTAAATACAAGAAAGAAAACCCCCCAAATTGTTCTGCTTGTGTTGCTGTTGCTGTACAGAACTCTACAGACTGACAGAGAGTCTGTGACACTCAAATTAAAACTAAACATCAATGCCCTGGAAAGAGCAGTTGCATGAAATACTGAGGAACAGAACAGTGACATACTGTATGGTGAAATCTAATTCTCTATCATATGAAACAGCCCATCTTTAAAAATCTTCCTTTTGAGGGCTGTTTCTCTCAATTTAAAATTCCCTTATAATCAATATGAAATTGCTCCATTTCTCATGACAGGCAAAGCTTTGGTGCAATATATGGCGATATCTTTTGCTAAGGGAGTAAAACCCCTAATTTAGTCTGCAATAAAGCGGCTTAGAGAAACTGATTCTTTCCAGAACATTAATCATAAAAATTTAATGGATATCAAATATTTAATACAGTAGAATGTACAACTTGTATTACTATGGCTTTCTCCAAATCGATCATGTAGAGGAAAATCCATAATTAAAATTATGCTAGCAAGGGCAAATCATTAAGATTTCTATTCGCCTTCATGCTTCAGGAAAATGAAATATACACCCTGCCAGTGATGTATAGGCTATTAGAGGGAGAAATAAATTATTACTGTCTCTTATAAAAATGAGTGCTTGATTATATTAGAAAAATAAATGTATGTGATAATTCTTGTGTAACAGACTCCGACGCAGCTTCTGTTCCATCGAAAATATAAAAATAAATTACATTAAGAAGTAAATAGAATATTTATATCAGTAACTTTATTAGCAGTAATATGTTTATTGTTCATGTCAGGACTGCAAGTTTCTGATGAAGCTGCTCTGCTGTAATACAAAGCAAAGCATCTGATGTCAGAACTAGATTATTATACTTTGATGGGGTGGTGGTTGAAGATCTTTTAATGCAGACCAACAGAGAGAGTAGGCTTATCCTCAATATGTTTTAACTGCCAGATACAGAACATGTAGTCTATTATTAATCCTTGTTGTGTTCAAAAAAGGCCCTAGAGCAGTGGTTAAAAAGACAGAAATTATCATTTGATAATATTTATCCACATGTCTGTTTAGGGGAAATTAAACACACAAATAAGGTTACAAATGGGTGTAATGCTGATCTTTAGTATATTTATTGTCACAATAAGATACCGGCTGCAACACACGGCAACACAAACTGCACACCAGCAACCTTTGTCAGTTGTAACTCCTCAACACCAAGTAATTGACAGGACACAAAAACTAGTCGGACAAGAGTCAATAAAAAACGCTTAATTAATAGATTAAAGGTTGAAACATCTGGTTTCCACCACTTTTACATGGTACCGGTGCAAATGCAAACCTAACAACTTAATGCTACTGAACAAAAGCCTGAACATTCGCAATTCCAGGATATCTTTTTGTAATGATTCATATATATTCTGAAGATCCACCAAGGACGGATTCCATCCACGAAGACTTTTACATCTATTGAGGAGACACAATGTGCTTGCCCATGAGTTAGGGCTGGGAACCTGAAAAGGTTGGGAACCACTGCTCCAGAGTACAGACATCTTGTTTGGGTATGGTAGTAATAGTACGTCGGGTTTCATTTACGACTCCTTTGTAAGCTCAGTCTTTGATTCTCGCCTGCCGCCAGAATCACTTGTCGTGGGTGTATGTCTTCAGGTGCGCAGATAGAAATTCTGGGACCCCTGAATGACTATTGCTCGGGCCCTTCCTTTTTTATTGTCCCCCTAGTCCTGCTGGAATTTTTGTGGACGCCCTCCAGCTCTGAATTGCTGCCATCGTTCAGCAAACAAGCACTACAAGACCTGTGGAAACAGGTTCAGCAATGGGCTTGTACATACATGGAACCGTGACTGCCGACTCAGATTTAACATTCGGGTGACAACAAGAAAAGGCCATCGCCGCAACTGAGCGATGATGTCAGGGGAGGACTGTTAGATGAGAAGTAAATACAGTGAGCTTCTACACAGCTTCCCCCTCTGGCACACTGATATGGACTGAGGCCATTCCCTTTTGGAGGAATTCCTCCATTCACCCACACATACCTCCCCCTCTATCTTAGCAGCCCTGGTTGCTCTTTGATCTGCTTATGTTCTCTTGAAAGGCTGAAACACTTCAAACAGAAAGGGCCGTGAGCCGAGCGTGACTTTCATACAAGCGGCTATTTTTTTCCTGCCATCTCATCGATTTGATAAAAGTGATCGATACTCGTAAATAATGTATCATATCTTGTTCTTCTGTTTCAGGATCTGAGCATCAGTTGCCTTTTCGTGATTTGAGAGGAGAGGTGCTTTTCACTTTAATGAATGTGGACAGTCCTCTCAGAACATATATACAGTATTGAAGGAATGAATTATGGATTAGGACTACAAAGGGTTTGTATAGAAAGCACTTGATCAGATTATGAAACATTTACCATCAGATGCATGTTAGACCATGAACTCAGAGGAGGCCATTAGAACTTTGGAAGTCTTTCTACACCTAATGGCTTATAAAGTAGCCTGGAGTTCACTTTCAAGATGCCCTACATCTGAACTTATTAAGAACTATGTGGTTTGGGTATCTTCCATAATATGAACGCTCCACATTAAATACAGTTTGATTGCCATTATAAGATTCAGTGTTTCTGCTATTAGTTTTATCCATTCAGTCATAGTGGAACACCAACTCACTTTGTAGTACCACAACAATCTCTGGCCTTACCTTACAAAAAAAATATTGATGTCCCGATGAGATTTCCCAATCAGAGTCACTGAATAAACTGCTGTCACTGAGTCTGATCCAGTTCTCATATTTGTCTGAATGACACAATGAAAATGAACAGATCTTTGATGCCAGAGATACTCAGGAAACATAGTAAAAATAATTATATACTGTATATACTTTCACACTGGACAGGAAACCCACTAACACTGACTTTTGTCTACAGTGGGAAAGGGTACAATTGGCAGTCAGTACTAGTCACGGGTATTTATCAGCTCCAGCTTCGATCGGCAGTGATGGAGAAATGACGCCTGGGTGGGTATGCTACTTTTTCGCTCTTTTTTCCAGCACGATGCTGCCACGCATTGAAGCTTCGGACATTAATGCGTTCATATTGTTTAATATCAGTCAAAACTGTCAACTCGTTACACTACGTTTGCATCTCATCATCACGTAAAAGATATAAAAAAGTAACCACCATAATATTGTACATTATTCTCCATCATTCTCTTGTATTTTCTCGCTGCTTTCTGCTGTTCCCTGATTTCCAGCTTGTTTGTGACCTCGAATGTGACACACCAGAAAAACAAAACAAAACAAAACAAAACAAAAAACAAAAAAAACAGAAAGGCAAACTTGTCTGCTGGCAATGAGAACGGTGCATTTTATATTTGGAAAACACAGAGCACTGGTATAAGATCCGCACTTACTTGGTATCTGCAAATATGCAGAGTTAAGCTATTTGAATCTGTATGGGAGATAATTCGTTGCATCAGTGCATCCCTGCTTTCACACAGACTCAGAAATCTTGGATTAATGTAAATAAGTAAATGCTTGTCATCTGACCGGTCTTAATAACCCTCATCCTTGAATTCAGTTTGATGTTACTGAGCTTTAAACAACACTGAAGAACATCACAGACTACTTATTGTAATGAAAAAAGCAGGAATAAAGACAGACAGACAAAGTGAGTATGAGAGACAAAGGAAGAGTGCACACAATCCGCGATCTTAAATTGGTCACAACACAGTCACAACTCCTTTAATTCATATTTTATCTTTTTGACCATGAGACAGAGTAAACATCCACAACAGCTTGCCTGACAGCTGATTATCTCCCTGACTTTAACATGCATAATATGCACCAGACTATTGAAAATTAGTCTAAAACAAATCTGCTCTCAGAGTAATTCATCTCAGAAGTTTGCAGAACAACAAGAAATGTATGAAGCATGCTGTAAAAGTAAAATGATAAAAAAGTGCATGCAATGAATCTGTGCACTGCAGGAGATGCTACAGTAACGAAGTAACCAGCTAACAGTACAGTAACCAAAGCTAGCACATCTGTCCACACTATTCAGGGCAATGTGTTTTGATTGCACAAAAACAAGTTAATGAGCACTAAGCTGTAGAGATGTTACCTTGATGTAAGCAAAATAAGAAAAAAAAACTGCAAAACACATGCACACTTTTGTCCTATGATGTTATTTTAATTATCAGCAATGCTCTGCTCCAATGAGAACAGACCAATCCTTCATTAAGAGACCGTTTTCAGACTGCCCCCTTGCATTGGCGAAGTCCTGTAAAATACCCCTCTACCATGAAAATATTATCTCTGCTATATTAACTCAGATGGACACAGGCAGTCTGACACAGAGTAATGCTTACTGAGGTTTCTTTAAAGACCCCCCGAAGCGCAAATCAGAGCTGAGGTCATAAGCTGTGGTTGTGATAAAAAGGAAATATGAGAGTGAGCTGTGAGCCAAAGTGTGGAGAGGTCCATCTCATAAGTGGCAAAGCAACAGCAGTTTTTCTGGAGGTGGCAATAAAAACAAACAGTCATGAAATATAGTTGTACTGAAACACTTTTTTATCAAAATATTGCACTCATATACCACAATTACTGCCCCTTACTACGATCAGGCCTGTGACATACAGCAGCTTGTATGTAAACATTTCGAAGAGATCGGGGAGTATTATGTTGGCTTCTGCCACATTTAGTTAATTATCGTTTCTCTTTTAAAGCATTCTGAGATCGGCATTTGGCCACAAGCTGTTTGAAATTCCTTTTAATTCAAGCATTTTGAAGGCACGTCATGTTTTGAAAGCGCACAGATCAGAGGGCCGCTTTAACAATGTCATTTTCACAGAAACACATTTTTCTCTACTCTTTTCCTCTTGTATCTACACACTTTCCATTTTTGTTTCAGTCTTCCTTATCATGACAGGAATGACGGTGATTGCTGCAGAGCTACAGCTGCATGGCTCGTGAGGGCTCACCGTAGTTTATTTTCTCTGCACACTACAGCCAGATGTCTTGGAGAGCACAATGTTGATTGTTGTAACACTACAGTAGCAAGCAGCGTATATATGTTTAATAAGACACTTGCATGTGCACCAATGTCACTGTTGCTGTAGGAAAATCCAGATTTGCAGTACATCATCACATTGCATAAACAGATTTCTGATTAAAAGGATGAATTAGTTGCGTTCGGTGAATGCTAAAAAAAAAGAAGCTTGAATTCTTTAAAGCTGTTCAAGCTGCACTAACTGGTTTTATTTACACAGAGTGTAGTGGCATATAGCACACTTAAGTGATACTGCAGCTGTAGTTTCAAGGTACCTCTGGATATAAACACAGTCATATGGAATGGATGGAGTGTATATTGCACATGTAAACTCTAATCATTCCAGTCCTAATTGCCAAAATCCAAACCACCCCTTGTAGACCACACGTCGTCACCCAACACCATGAAAACGTCGTCCTACATCTCCCTGCCTTCAAGGAAGTGTACAGACACAGCCATTTATCAAAGCATTCAGCATTTGACAAACAACCTATCTGCGGTCTCGATGAACATGGCGATTGAACATGACAAAATGACGATGATAGAGTGTCGTCCCGTCGAACAAATGGAGAATTGTAGGAACTGTAATTATTTCAGGAGGACAGACCTGCAACAGCATGGCATCAGCACAGGACTGCAACATTTGGATTCAACCAAAGCGGTGTGCCTCTTTTGCGTATGCGTAATTTCAAAATATATTGATTTCATGTCTGGCACTGTCAGTGAGTGTAAAGAGAGCTGTGTGAGGTGCACCAGCCATCTGCCAGTCAGATGAACACGATGACAGCAGATCACTAGTATAGTGAATGTGTAAAAGCACATTCTTGGCATCGCACCCTGAGTGTAACAGATGAATAGGAATTTTTGATTAAGCTGCACAATTTTGAACAGATAATTTAGGCAGTGTCATGTAATTCTGATGATCAGAGGCAATTTTATCTTGCACCTTTTAACTTGTGTTCTGCATCTCTTTTCAAGCTTCTGAAATCTCATTAGTGGTTACAATGCAAAGCCACTATCTTTATCTGTTAACTACAGTAATATCTGTCTTCCTACTGGAATGTTTGAGAGGAGAATTTATGATTTATGTCACATATCTGAGCCCAGATATTGTTAATAGTATATGAGAGCAATATTTATTAATCAACAACTGGATTTTAAATATACATGTTGCAAAGAGCATGGAACAAATCAGCTGAAAATGTGTATATAAAGTGACTAGCTCCTCAATACAGTTACAGCTAATTACAGCCAAATGAGTACTAATTAATTGATGCTTTAGCCCTAAATAGTGCTCTACCAACTTAATTTAAAAGCCTAAAAGTAATTACTAGAGATTACATACAAAATACAACTAAATTAAGCATTTTAGATATGGCGACACTGCTTTTTAAAGCTCAAAGTTGATGGCTACCTAAATGTGCTTTTTGCTGGCTAATGCACTTCTGTGAAGGAAACCATGAACATGAATTCCTACTTTTGTAGCACCCTTTTCCTCCAGGCAATTATTTCCTGAATGCTGTTCAGTCAGATCAAATTAGTGTGAAACCAAACTCTATTGTCTCTCAATCAGTTACCAGAGCTCTCTCCACCAACCTTCCAGCAGTTAAAACAAGAACAGGAGCTGTTTTTGGAGTATTTCCTCATGGGCGCACAGTTAAAGTGCATCAGTCATTAAGCTAAACGAAGAATAAGTAAGATCTCTGTAGTGGCTGCGCCACCGTAATTATCAACTTGCTCTCAGGCATCATCACCTGTAACTTCACAGCTACAGTGAATCATTTTCACAGTATCACAAGGTATTTTTAGCAGATAATATAATACAGAGTTGCAAAAAGTAATACAGCTATATTTGGGGATAACAACACACTTTATTTAGCTCCAACAGAATGAGGAGCAAGAGGTCCACACAAGGCTCTCAGAACTTACTGAAGTGGTATGTTTGTACAGAGTTCATTGTGCAGAATAGCTCTGAGGTGTGACAGAACAGCTGGGAGCTCCACGACGCAGCTGCAGCGCTTTACTGATTCACCCTGGACTCTTCAATCATTCATAAATGTTTACCCAGTACTGTATACAGCAAATGGGCTCCGGCATTGCCACATTTTAGACGCCTAAAATCGTCCGAGGGAGATCAGAGCTCGTAACGCGAGTCCACACTTCAGCGCTACATTAATAATGAAAAGCTACAAACAGGAGGTTAAGGACCACCTGACGCATGGCCAGCGAACTGGATCCATCGCTGAGTGCTTCATAAAGATTGCTCCATGTCACTCCTTCCCCCATCGGCTTGGCCTCTCGCACAACCGTTTGATATGGCAGCAAATATGAAGGGCATCATGAGCAGAGATTCTCCAATGATCACTCACAGGTCTAATGTCTAATAGTCCCTTCAGTCTACCACTTTAAACTGACATCTTCAATAAATTCCCATTTAGGTACTGATGATAGATCTGATATCAGAATTGCGTGCAGATCAATGTGTGCACCGTACTCGGTAGTTTAGAGCCCACTCCACCTGTATGCATTGGTATTACAGAAAAAGGACTTTAGACAAATGGAATAAGCTACCTGCAGTCTTTCAGGACAGCTTTCCCTAGCGACCAGATTTCATCTCCTTAAAAGGAGCCATTAACTCCTAGTGACAGAGAAATGAATTTCCTCTGTGGTGAGAACAGCTTCTCATCGGCAATCATTAGTTTAGCACTCCATAATCACCCCTTCGTGCGGTGTGTTCATCAGCAGGCCTGTTCTGCTGGTGCTAACAGAGACTGAGGCCACTATCATCAAGGGCAGGATGTGAAAATTGCTCCATAAAACAAAAGTAATACCCAATAAAATAGGGAAGCAACTGGCACTTACAACATAAAACTGAAAGATTACCATGGAAGTACATGGTAAACACGTTGTTATTCCTCAGATGTAATCCAAATTGCAACCTTGTGGTGTTGCTTTACCGTAGAGGTCTCATCTGTATATTAAGATGAGGAACGGGGCTCATAGATGAAATGCTATTCAATAAAGCACATTCTCCTGTTAAGGGTTCATGATAGCTGTAGGGGAATAATTCAAAAAGGATGCTAAGATTAGAGAAAGAGCCATGTGGTGTTTGCGGCTTTAAAGGTTCTGCGGGAAGAGGAACAATCTGTCTTCATTGAAGCTCTGACTTGATGAGGCAACCTGAAAGGTAATTAAGTTTGATATGTTGCCTGTGCTTCTCAGCCCACGCTTTGAGAGAGTAACAAGCTCCGAACAGCAAAAAGCAATGTTAAAGTTATGGCCTGTCATCTTATATTTTTTACACTGTCACAGGCACCAACTTATAAATTCTATTTGAACCAGGAGTAATCTAACATTAAAGTTTCTTTCCACTCCCAAGTTGACGACTGATGGATGCACAAATGTTTTCAGTCAAGGAGGTAGACAGTAAACACAAACAAGTCTTTACTTAAAATGACATGAACACTGAACACTGTGGTTCAGTAGGAATTTGTGAACAGCATATATTGAATAAAGAATATCGTCTAAACAAAAACGTTTTTTTTTTCTTCCTGGAAGTTATGTTTAAAAGAAATGGATGGTCTTTTATTCATATAAAACTGAAGTGAAATATAAGTGGGAGCTGCTGGCCCAGTATGCATGTTAGAGCCCGATATCTGCACATGAATACAGAATCTGTAATATACAATATATGACAGGAAGAATACACAGGACAAATCAGCAGTGCAATACAAACATACATCTGGTACATGTAATACTCGCAGATAACACCAGCAGCAATGCACATATCAGATATGACTGCCACACCCTCACCCTGTTGTGTCGACATGCACTATTCTTTATCTATAGCTAATTTATAACAGTAGAGCATAGCTTAATAATAAAACAAAGACGAAAAATTCCTATGAAGCAGTCACCAGACCTTGTAATCAGTTAATAATCACAAATCTCTAAGCAAATCGGTGACTTGCCTACAACAATTGCAAAGTGGGAATTTTCAAATTGCTTTAATGGCTGTTTATTTAGCTGGCGGCTAACAGTGATGTTGAATGAGTGGTGTGGGTCTTTACACGTGGTGGGTATACTTGGATTAGAACATGTTGCTTGTTGATAGCCTGCCTTCCTGTAGTAATACATTGTTTGTGATGCTAAAGTGCAGCGGCTTCACTTGTTGTTTTCACAGTCTGGCAGTAGCATGTCAGTGTCATTTCCTAATCAAAGCATGTCAGCTTCACCGCGATTGCCTCTACTTTAGAACCAATATAACGTGTCACGTCTCAGACTCGACTGTCTCATTCAGACAGTTGTACCGTTTGACTGATTTGAACAATCTCGCAACTGATCGAGAGATAACAGATAACATTGGATGTATCTGGAGGTGATGCTGCATTACAAACACAGTGACTGGTATGTGACCAAAAATCTTTCTATTAAAATGACAATGATGGCTAGTTTTAATAAGAGCAGCATTCCTGGCTGAAAATGCCACTGCATACTGTGCCACAGTGGGGTCACAGGGACGCTGGTCAGAGTCCTGGATTTTTTAACAATGTGATGGATGCTTTTGCCCAGATACTGTGTGTTAAGACAGCTCACTGTGTTACTGCATGTTTACGGCTGGTTTGAATAGAAAGGCACATTTTTTCCAAGTTCTTTGAACAGTGCTTTTATTGTGTTTCCTTAGTTACTGTCCCCTGACTGGTGTCTACTGTATATTATGTGTAAAAGTTGAATTGTAAGAACACATATGTTCTATGTGTGTGTGTGTGTTATAATATATTCTTCGTCAATACAGGTGAGGTATTAACTTGAGTCTTAACTTAACTTGAGAACCGTAGTAGACTGTTTCAGGTGGGGGAATTATACATTTAATAGAAGTTTGGCTTCAGATCCACAGTGAGCAAACAGTCTGAAACACATGAAAGATGTTGCCTTGGGACAAACACTGTCTCTACACATGTCAAAACACTCATTATAAATTCATTACAAATGTCATCATGTCAGCAGAGTGCATAATGAAATGTGTAATTATACAGTTGGATTTAGCCATTCTTCTTGTCTTTATTGGTTGTTTCTCTGCAAAAAGGCTTGGTTAATTTAAAAAACCTCAGTTATAATAAAGGATGTGGAAACTGTATAGAAAACTCCCCGAATGTAGTTTCTTGTACACATGAGTAGGTCATCAGTAACGTTACCGGTTAAATGTATCTGTGCCATTTATTTGTTCGACGATAATGATTATGGTTTGCTTCTAAAACATCCTGTGTTTAAGTGCTTTGAATGAAATGGAATAGCATTGTCTTGTTTGTGTGTGACATGAGTGATGCTGCATTAAAGTCAAGGCCTCAATCTATTCAAGAGCTTTTGCGGCACTATCTTCTCAATTGAGTTAGCTCGGTGCAATTGCTGCCTATTCAATGGCTGAGGAATTGAGTTTCAAGCCCGAAGTGCTGCCAGCATGGTGGAATGAGGAGAGAGAATGTCAGAGAGAGAGGGACGGAAGGAGAGAAAATACTAAAAAGTAAATGAATGTATCTTCATCCTCCCGTGGCCACACTGCAATGAGCGCACATATATTTATTTTAAATGTGACACTTGAGAAAGTTTTTGACAACCATGTCAAAAACCCAGAGGTTCCTCATCTGTCCAGCACTGGTTTACAGTCATTAAGTGCCAGCATCATAACCAAAGGCTTATGCAGCACATCCCTTCTCTATATGCAAAGCAGTGATTACTGGACAGGTTATAAATTGTGTTATTTTCTCCATCTCACCAAGAACTGCTCATTCGTGGAAAGGTGATTTGAGCGGCCCACAATTACATAGCTTGAGAGACAAAATTGCGCTCTTGACTCCGCCAGAGTCCAATTGGTTCCAACATCTAGATGATGGGCAATCAAGGCTGTATTTATTTGGTCATGTTTGGGTCCAGGAGTTGATTGAATTTTGGTACCAATCCCTATCACTATTTTGTACTTGATTGTGTATGCAAAGTATTTTCATGAGTGCTTGTGTTGTTTATTTGCCTTACACGGAGCATGCCAAGCATCCCTACTGTATGGCACTGCTCCCCTCTGTGGCTCACGCTTGTCATTGTTCTGTCGCTTTGATCAGCCTGAGTCAATCTTCTTTGCTTTTGCTGCCAGCCATCGCAGATTGGCTAGACTCTGTGACACAGAGCCAAATTCAGAGCCTGTCTCCTCTTCAGAAGCAAATACACTCAGAAATGACCCTAAATTTGGTTGTGTTGTCATTATGTCTGGAATGACGACCATATGGGTCCATATGGCAGCGCTTGTCTGAAGCACCATATGTTATCAGTGCAAGCAGGCTGTAGTACTCATTTGAATAATATTGGTATCCCAAACCAGACCTTATGTTGCTGAATTCCATCACGCTGCTTAAAAAAAGACTTCTTCATTCCTCTGGAATTAGAGGAAGTTACCGAGCTTAAGGATTTCATGATTGGGCCTGATTTGAATGAGAATCAATCTTGCTAAAACATTAACTGTTCTCCATTTAGTTCATGTCGTATTTCAAACAACCATATGTGGCATATTTGAACTGATTGGTTTATGGCTCGGTTTTGTGTTTGAATATGCTGCATTAATTCAGACAAAGAATGTGATGAAATTCCACCACATGTCATTATAGGATGCATCAAAAGACAGCCACTCCCCTCTATTGCTTTCACGTTGTTTATTTGAGTGAATGGACACAGACGTTCTGTTTAAATAGCACAGGTTGATGAAAATTGCTTGCAGATCCGGCCTCTCCTCAGCTGGACCCCACCCTTTCTATCCTGTCTCTGTCAGTTGGGGTTAAGGATTGCTACCAACCGCTCCACAGCCCCCCCACCAGAAAACAAGACTCTGTGTTAAAGCAAAACACCAGGATGCTTTCAACTCCCTCCAGGCAATAAAGGGACACAGAGTGCATTTTATGTAGAGGTTGCAAGGTTGCACTTCATTACAGTGCGGACAGGTAGACATGCCAATGGTGTGTCTGCAGTTTATTTGCCTGTGCAGAGCCTCTGAGATGGTAATAATAAAAAGGGAATGTAGGCAGGATGTTTGATTCAAAGCTTGCGAGACTCTATTTCTACACAGTGGGGCGATGTCCTTTGATAAAACATTTCCCCCGTAGGTGTTGTAACTTACTCCAGGCTTGGGCTAAATCATGGTAAATAAAGCAGAGAATCCACATGTATAATATCACACTGCATCAGATGGAAGTTACTGTATACAGTACATGCAGGGGTTGGTCTGACGGTCTGTAGGTCCAATATATAATGATAGAATTTATATGTTATAATATGTCTCAACAACCCTTGAGATGGATTATCATAGATTATCATGACATTTTGTGCCACCAAAGCATGAAGCCGACATCAGGCTGTTTGTGTGATTTAGTGACATGTCTCAACAACTTTTGCATGGTTTACCATAACATCTGTTACAGATGTTCTTGCTCCCCTCAGGATCATTACAATTCTGGTAATCCCATCTAGTGCCGTCATCGGGTCAGAGTTTCAGTTTGTCCGCTTCACCTACCAAAATACCTGAAAAACGAATGACACTCCCAGTGGCCTCAGCTGTACTTTGGGTTTACTGATGATTAGCAAAAGTTAGCATGCTAACATGCTAAACTGCGTGAAAAACTGTGAGCATGTCAGCATGCTGACAGGAGTTTCTAATGAGTTCTGAGATCAGTCAGAAACTGAATTCAACACAGGTGGTTTCGAGTGTCCACTAGCAAGCCTACAATTAATATCTATGGTTCAGTATAGTATAGTTGGATGCTTGGGGCGAATTAACACAGATTGTGCAAACAGACAAGGCAAACACCTGAACACACCTTTAGTCTTGTCATTTTGTAAAATAGTTCTGGCAGTGACACACTTTCATTGCAGAGACAATTCTGCATTCCACTTTTTGCAGAAAATACAGACTCACTTTTTAATAACTGTATAATCCTGAGAACAAAACACATGTGAAATTGTCTTCTAGCCAGCACAGTGATGCAGAGCCATATCTGAGACAGACATAAACATAACAATTTCAGCTTGAGTCCACCCTTTGTCAAACAAACTTTGCCTTTGAAAAAATGTCATTGGTTCCCTGACAAAATTGTCACAGGTCAAGTTGTATTTCTTTTGGGAACAAAGGCAGACGCACACTAGAGGTGAAATTAAAGGGCAAACCAGCAGAGCCTTTAAGATGAGCTGTGAAAAACCAAACTCGGAGTGGTGCTTTGCAGCTGTCATGTGAAGGGACATACAGTACACTCTCAGCCTCCTTCAAAGGGGCTGCCAAAGGTAAATAATTCAGAAAGCATGGCCAGGTATACATTGCTGGGAGTTTTGCTCTATCTGACTCTCTCGGTATGTTTTGTTCCTGCCATGTCTCAAATAATATATGAAAAAAAAGTGTACCACTCCTCTGTGGAGAATTGGATTTTTCTTTCTGTCTCCTAACAGAATTTGTAAACAGCACTGCAGAGTTTGATGAGGTCTTGTTGAGGTAAGTCCAGAGGCCTTGAGGTAAAATGGAAGAGAATGAGAACATGGAAGCAGCACAGCAGTGACTTTTTTTCCCCTCTAGCAGGGTGGAAATGGCAAGCGGTTTGTTGAGACCTTGGCTCTATATTGTCAGGTATTGCTCAGTTATGATACAAACTGCAATGAATTTCAATCTTGTCTTCACTTTTCACACTTAAATCTTTTTTTTTTTTCCTCCATGAATCACCAACTGTGGCTTTCTTCATTCTCAATGTGGGCTGCTTTGCTGGCTTTCCTTTGAAATAGAATTCTTTAATAAAACCTTCAAGAACTGGAGCTTACCGCTGGAAATCTTACATATTATGGGCTTATTCAAATTAGGGCTTTAAAAAAAAGAAAAATAAAGTACTGTATGTAGCCTAACTTTTTAGCGTTTTGTTAGTATGGAAAATCAGCAATGGTGTTAGTCTAAGAGCAGTTTTCCCATGTGGATATTAAAGTATATCATCAGCAAATTTTATAACCATACCTATAAATGTTACAGTAACTATTTAGCTGCACTCGTAGCATGGCTTAAGGGATCAGTTGGACCTCCAACAACTATTGGATGGATTGCCATGAAAATTTGGTTCCCCACAGATGAATTGTGGTGTTCCCTTAAGCTTTCATCTCTTGCCATCTCCAGGTCAAAATGTCTCCCATGATCATCAACATGTTAACATTGTCATTATGATCATGCTAGCATGCTGATGTTAGCATGTAGACTCGTGTTTGAATTTTTCAGTGAATGAAATGTCTTTATTGTTGTCTGATCAGTTAAACACTGTATTTATTGGACTGTTGTCTGATTGGTTGGTTTAACACCTGCTCAAATGTTAGAGCTGTATTCTCTCTTTAATTATATGGGATTCAGACATTTTTAAATCTTTAATTGTGATAGCATGACTTTAGTCCTTGTGTACATGAATAACATCTGGATTACCACAATTGTATCACCAATCCATGTATCTGAGAAGTTTGAGTATATTTCTAACACAACTAAATATGACAAATAATATATTTCATTTGATCTGAGAAAATGAGAGAGCTGACAGACAGTGTAGCACTTTTGTTAGTCAAGATAGCATCATTGCAGCATCACAGCAGATAAGATACTGGGTCTGTATGTACCAGTTTGAAAACACAGAACAAATCCCATCTAGGAGATTATGATTGCAGCCCACAGAAAAAATCCAGTCCAGGGTGACCTCTGTATGCAACAACTCTCCTGTTCCATTAGACCAAAAACACTTGAAACTACTCTACTGAATCAAAATTGAATTTTCTCCACTCTCATACTCTCCATATCAGTAACAATGCATTATCCCTGCAAGGTCAGCTGGGTCATGTAGCTCAGGCCTACAACGATTTACTTCACAGTACTTTTATTTTGGCAGTGCTGATTGGGTGATTGCAGTGACTGTTAACCACTAAATTCTATTAAACTCTTGTTAGTGGGAACTCTGCTTGTCCATCGCTTTTTCCATTCCATTTGCTGGATATTTAGCTGAACATACAGTTTTGCTAAACTAAACTTAGAGCCTGATTGTGCAGCAATAATTGACAGTCAGCTTTATCTTGAGTAGAGTATATTGCCGTTTATCAGCTCCTTTTCATCTGGGGAAAGAGACGTTGCACAGTTACGGTGGGATGGTAATGATGAGATGGATAATGATGGTTGCTTACGCGTCTAAAATGGCACGTAATGCGTAGTTGTGATGCTGGATGGCTGGGGTGGCAATGTTGATTAGTTGGTCTGTCCATCTTTGTTCAGACTGGAATGTTTAAAATTTCATTTTATTTGTCATTCTACAATACAGGGTTGCACAACAAAATACAAGCTGTATTCCCTTCATGCTACACAAGAAGAAGTATTTTTTTCTTTTTGGTAGAGTGCGGAGGAGTTGAGGAGTCTCATAGCCTGAGGAAAGAAGCTGCTATGTAGTCTGGTGGTATGGCAGTGGATACTTCTGTATCGCTTGGCAGACGGCAGCAGGGTGAACAGGCTGTGGCTGGGGTCGGTAGTGTCTTTTAATATCCTTTTGGCTCTGTGCAGGTACTTCCCATCAACAAAACTGGTAAATTTAGTGGTAGAAAACTTGTAATTTCAGTGTGATTGTGTATTTGATGAACATATTGTTTGACACAAATACTACTTAAATGAATTTTGGCAGTTCCCTCACTGTGGTTATGATATTAATTTTAATAGCAGATTGCAGTGTCTGTAGATAAAGGCCTGACTGCGAATCATATTACTGATTTGATTCTCTTGTTTGCTGAACTGACCCATTCATTCGTAAGATGAATGCATCGTACACAGTCTGGATACCACTCAACTCCATTTCTATTCCTTGGTGTTACCTTGGTATTGCCCAGACTTCAAAAGTTTCAAATACTGTGATTAAAATGCTCCAACAAAGTAAAGAAAAGTGTTTTTTTTTTATGTAATTCTATGACTTCATAATTTCTGCTTATCTTAAATATCAATATCTAATTTGTGACTCAATCCAACAACACAAAATATGCAGTCCTAATACCATTCCATTGTGCTTTAATGTAAAGTAATTTTAAAAGACACAAGGGAAATCATTGTTAAATAAGTAATGACAAAATAAACAGAATGATAAATTGCACAATAATGGATTCCATTGTGTGTGTGTGTGTGTGTGTGTGTGTAAGGGGAATCCTTTTCATGCTTGACCATGTGTTGACTGTGTGTCTTTAATTAGGGGAGGGTGGAGTTAACCGATAATGGCCAGAGTGGGAAAAGATATTGGTGTCATTAGGATAATCAGAGCTCTAAATGAGGTTTTGATGCAGTGTGTCCGACAGGTGTAGTGGCAAGATAGAGGAGGGAAAGGTTCCTCCAGCATGCTCCAGCTGTGTTTACACGCTTTGTTTGGAACAAAGGGGCCTTGTCATATCCGCCATGATTGATGCGGTTGCAGGAGAACAGTTAGAGCATATTTACATGAAACACCGGTGGGAGGACCACGAGCAGGCTGCTGCGTGTTGCCATTATTTGTCCTGCACACTCCCTGGCCCAGCGCTCGCCAAGCAGGCACGCTGCAACACAACAGACCACCTCCAACAGTTCCTTGTGTGACGAAGTCAGCTTACATTTCTGGGAATGATTCACCATGTCGCCCGTGCCTCCTGGACACTACTCCCAATGTACACTTCGCTATCATGCGTCATCTGCAAGCAACCTCTCAGCTCTGCCTCGGGGGAACTCGCACTGCTCAAAACATCTCAGTGAGACGTTTCTCCCTCATGTTTGTGTCATCCTTGTACCATTATAAATTGCTAATGACAAATGATGTTCTGAGGAGAAATCATATCGTCGTACTAGACAACGAAGAGCATTAAAAAGAGGCAATAACGGCACTCTTGAGTGATCATTCTGGAGATCTCATCTGCAGCTTCTTTTTAAACATAAAGCAGCGCCGTTCTATTCTGAGGGCTTCGGATGAGCCCAGTGAGTTTGGGCTGATTTGAAGAACAATGAAGTGGATGTGCTGTTCTATAGACTGAATAATGAGGTTGTGTGCTTCAGAGAGCAGCCCTCCCCCCTCCTCTCTCTCTCTCACAAAGACACCATCCCCCATCCTCCCCTCCTCTTTGATGGGACTGATATATGCATAAGCAACACTTTCATGGGGTGCCAAGTATTGCTAGGTTAGGAGCTTGGTGCCCTATCTATGTCTAATGCTGTGATTACTTATATCATTTCTAACTGAAATGCAAGTATCATGAAACCAATTGGCTTAAAACCAGCTTTCTATAATTACTGGTGAAATAGCCTGTGAGCTGTTCCTGTTTTACTCTACCTGATTTTATGTGCTTGTGTGTTGCTACAGTCTTTGTTGATCACTCAGATATTGTCAAAAATAAAATGTTAACCTTTCTGGTACAATAGATGTACGCTAGCCCATGGCTTCTGACAGAGAAAGGGCATTCTTTCTGTTTTAATGGCTGCCAAACCACATAGGGAATATGATTCATGTAGAGCGAGCATAGTTATAGCCGAATGTTGTCTCTCCCCAGCCCTGAAATACCATGGCCTTGACTAGATTCCCATGGCTATAATTAGATACAGTGGTTCTGAACCCAAGGTGAATCAATGTCTTAAACATCTCATTCTCCTGCTGGATACCAAAAGCTTCATTTTCCCCCCCTTCACTTCATTTGGTCTGGATCAAAAATGAGCTCTGCAAAAGTCCTGCTGTGTTATTGTTTGCGTAGCGCTCGGAGGCTCGCAGAATGCGGTTTTGTGTTCTTTACTCGTCGGACCACAACAGAGTTCATCACATGCAAGAACTCTCGCTTTTGTGGCAAGCCAAGGTTTAGCCCTGAGGGGTTACTACACTCTTAATCAAACTAATGACTGGCCAATAATGAGGACAGTTTTGTGCAGATCTGTTTGTGCCAGTATCAATAAACTAGCGGGTTTAGTGTTCAACCTCAGCCAAATGTTATTGTTCAGTGTACAGCCACTGTGGTGTGTTTTAAAAGCGAGGTCAATGTCGAAGCCTCATTGCACTCAAATGAAAATATCTCAATGCATTCATGCCCCAGTGCTTATGAATGCATACAAAAATAAGCCAAATGAATCCAAACAGATACTGCCCGACAGCGGTTGTGCTCTGTTATAGCATTTATTTTAACATGCACTCTTTATATTTGTATACAAGCTGACGTCTTTCAGTGGTGTGAGTTTAATAATTCTTGAACACTGCAGTGATTGTGTGTGACTTATATTTCCAGTGCCACTGTTCTGGGGTGCAGCGCTGCTCTGTGTGTGTGTGAGTAAAAAAAACATTGTGTATGAATAGAATACTTATTCAACTGCTTGGAGATTTAAAAGGGGATTACAAGGTTTCTCTCCAGAGATGAATTTGCTCCATTTAAACAAAACTCAGCTCAAATCCAGGATGTAGGCCTGCATATTGTTGATCAGCTGTTTAAGGTGCAGTTTATGGAGGCTTAAAACTCTTTAATTGACGCTTTCTCCCAGAGTTGAATAGTGGGTCTCTAGAGTAATCAGTATGCATTAAATCTCATCTCTCTCTGTGAATATTAGCCTTTCTATAGAAGACGAGGAGAACAAAAAGAGATGCAGGTCCCAATTCACAAATGCTATGATTTAGAAAATAAGACAAAAAGGGTTATTCTTATACAAAGGCATTTTTTTCTGCTGCTGTAATTACTCACAGTATGTTTATCAAATTGAACTGATTTCATACATTGTGATTAAAAAGTATGCTTTAGTTTCTGTAACACATTTCTTTTCAGCAGAAAGATGTATCCTCCATAAATTAAACATTTCAAATAGCCTTGCCAATTTCTTCTTTGCCCCTGTATGCACATGAATACTGTATAAGCGTGTTTTACTTGAAGAGCACAGGGAGAATGAATCTGTGATTAATAGAAGAATAATGGATGTGTAATAGAAATTACATTTTGAACATTCATAATCTGCTTCCCTCTCTTTGTTCAAATACAAATGCTTCAGGCTCCAATTTTCATTTCCACTTTGAATAATGAGACGGTAAATTGAAGTGCATGGCAGGGTAAGAGAGGGAGAACTTTCAAGTTCAGCCGAAATGTATTCTAACCTTGTTTTTTTCTTCTTCTTCTTCTTCTTCTTCTTTTTTTTTTTTTTTGCCAAAAAGTCATCTGATGCAATCAAAGAGGGATTCAAATGTAAATCAGAAATGTGGTATGATCAAAGTTAAATTGCCATTTGACTTCTGCGAGCCATTGCATCTCCGTCATTGGTGAGTGATATGCACGGTATGTACTGCTGTTGGCAAGATAAGGAGAATATACGTGTGATCCATCATCTTGTGCACATGATAATCAGCTCTTTTTCTCCTCCTGCTCACTACAGATGCACGGAGACGATGACTTTGTGCTGTATCTTTAAGGGGGAGACAATTTCCAAACCTGGCTTTGTGTGTGAACCATCAGATGGAGTATTGCATGTCACTCGTGTCACATGTGATGGAGGTTTTTAGAACTAATGTGGAAAATGGGGGCTGAAGCCCATATTGAATTTAAAACGAGGAATCAAGATCTGCGATGACACAGCGGACACCATCCTTGACATACACACTAACCCCCTCGCCCTTTAGAGTCCAATCATATCATATAAGTAATTCCATTTCATTATTTCACTTCGGAACTGCTTGCAGTGAATATTTTTGACACTGAATATTATCTGGAACAGTACTGAAGGGGGATTCCACTGTTCCACAAGACATTTGCATAACCCTCAGCCCCTCTGCCCTCTGAGCTCACAACTCTAGCAACGATTCATTTGATCTTTTGTACAGGCACACACACACACACACACACACACACACACACACACAGTTCCCTTGAATTTCTCCTCAGTTATTTAAAGCCCCTGTAAGTGGCTTGCTTTAAAACAGAAGGATGTGTATAATACTACAAAGCCAAGGGACAACGACAAGTTGAGAGAGAAAGAAAATTTATGCAGTGACACTGTCTTGATGATGCACTTTGAAGGCATAAATTACACTTTGTCACAGCAGATTAGTTAAGTTCATGTTTGAATGAAAAGTCGCTAGCTCATACATGAAAACAACTTGTCTTTCCATTCACGAGAAAAGACAAATTATAGGTACTGTGGATTTATGATAAAATTAAAATAACTGAACCTCTGGACTAGATTTGGACTCATAGGGGAGATTCTAGATTTGTTGTTGCTATGGGGGACTCTACTTGCATACAAGTCACAAAATATAGTAAAATTGGCAGGGAATGAGCTTTAGTTTTATAGCACTTTGCTGTGAGCTGCTACACCTGTGCGCAAAAAAGCGTAAATCTGCAGCTGACCTGTATCTCCACACACAAATTCATTATAAGTGCTTTGAACCAGCAGTCATGGTGTTCCTGTTCCCAGCCGTAATGGTGTTTCACAAACTTAATTTAGGGAGTGAAATGGTATTATCTGCAGGAGTTACTATATATACAACACATAATTTAATCTCCCATGGTTGCACTCAGTAATTTTATTTTGATTCTTTTCTGATATAAATTGCCTCTACCGACATATTCATACTTTATTGTGGGATGTATTTTTCAGATAGACTAAATCAAGCAACAAAAGAGCTTTCGGCTACAGAACATTGGATTTACTGATCTGGTAATAGGTACCATAAATTCTGACTTACATGCAGCAGTGACAAATGGTACATCAGATATGAAATTTCCTTTGGGACTTTCATCCTTTGCCAGAAATGGTTTCTACATGAAACAAGTATTTATCCTGCTAAGTGAAAAGGTAGGGTGACAGTGGAAAGATGTACTGCAGTGCAGTCTTTATTGCAAATCATATTATTAAAGTTTCAGCTCTGATGTGTGTCAGGAACATGGCACCAAAGCTGTTAAGGGAGCCAAATTGCATATTGAATTTTCGAAGTTTAAGTTTATGTTTCAGTAATATGTCTAACACCTTACCACACAAAGTTTGCTTGATAGCCATGAGATTGACTTGCCAAACAATATCTTGTAACTGATGTTAAAATAATGACTGATAACACAGTATAAGTCAAAGTAAGATGGGGTCATTGCCAATTCTTTGTGTGATCATAATTGACTGGTCATTAAGCCCCTTAGTTACTGTTGCTACAGCTGCGCTACAAGGTTTCCATTCTCACACGGCATGTATGCAGTTAACAATGATAATAATGGCAGATTTACCACTGACAATTATTGTTAATTTGTTAATGAAAGGTCTTTGATTTTCAGACAGAAGCACACAAAAGCAGGCTTCTCATTCTACCACAGCCATATACACAATACTGCAAGAGGCACAGAATGCGAGGCATAAAATACAGGGGGGGCAAGGATGTTCAGTTAGCTGATTGTAGCTAACTGAACATCCCTCGCCTCACCCATAGCTTACAAAGCGCGTAGGAGAAAACATGAAGGGCGCCCTCTAGAGGACATGCTTGTGTCCATTCTGGGCTACTGCAGAAACTTGGCGGTGTACCATGGCGGACTCTGTGGATACAAAGACCTCATTCTGTGTAGGTCACGAAAATACATTGATTCTTATTTTCAGGCGATTATACACTAATGAAAACATACTTATAGGATGAATACTACATTCCATTTGGGCCATAATCTGCCAATAGATCCAATAGGATTGATTTCAAAAAGGCGAAAAAACGTGCACCACCCTCAGAAATGAACACGAAGTGGAGAAATCCAGTGTGGGACAGGCTACTGAGTTATGGCTGCTAAGCTGTGATTGGGTAATCGTGTTCAGGGAGAGGTTCATTGAAAATCGCCTCTTCTGGCACTTTCTGAGGTAAACTGAGAGTCTGGCAGGTTTTACACCCATGTGAACAGCGTGTTTCATCAATGAAATGCTCTCTGTCGCTGACCCAATTCTGTTGTTGCCTGCAATGCTAAAACCAATCCTTGCTTTACCATAACTATAATCCTTCCTTCTACGTTTGCACTTCCCTTTTCTGTATATACAGTCTTCATAACATATCTGTCTTCCTAAGCAAATCCTGTCTAAACTAAGACTCTGTACTTTCAGGCTGGTGAGTCAGGAGCAAGTTGACCTATATCCCTGCATCAGATTTGCATCATTGTGGGAGGGGTAACAGAACCTTTAGCATGCCTGCCAAAAATATGTCTGTTTCTAAGGGGACAGGAAATGCTGTTGACTTGCTGTGTTTTAGCCTTTTTGTTGCATTTAAAGTACTGTCTGCTCACAGACAGAAAGCCAGGGCCAAATCAGCTGACAAGCAATGCATATTCCCCAGCTATGCCCAACATTTCACCATCTCAGTGTTGCACTGCAGGAGGACAGTTGATGCAACCCAAACTGAAAGTGTTCCTGAGATTTTAAAGAGTTGCATTTAACTATGTTTGGCTCCAGAAGCTCCTGGAGCAACATGGGAAATGTGTTAGCAACAAACTCACTTCACTGTTACCGTCTTCATGATGTTATTCCACTTTTTTATGAGACTGTTGACCTGACAGAGCCTTGGTGGAAAATGTGAGGCCTCGGGGGTGAGATCGCCTTGCATAAGCACATTTCCCATTAGAACAGCACTGAAGGGCAAGTGGAATTTGAACACGTCTCCTGTCTGTATACAATGCAACCACTTTTGGAAAATATGGAAATGTGCACAACAAGAAGGCTCAGTAAGATATCAAAACAGGTAGAGCTGCATAAACCGGAACACAAACAAGGAAAAAGATACATAATGAACCCAGCAAATCTCTTGCTAAATAATTGTATGATCACTACATCTGTGTTTCATTTCTAAATGAAGGTTTGAACACCGTGCAATCCATTCTCTCTCTCTCTCCTGCTCTCCCTCTCCATCCATTCCCTCATGGTTAATTGAACAGAATAGTTTAGTGTGCAATTAATTATGATGTGCTGAGATGATGTATGGACCTGACAGGGCATTGTAGGTAATAATAGGAGAGATTTATTTACTGGCTGTGCGTAGGCTCCTCTCACCCCTGGAAAATTAATACATTTTCTCTGATTCAAATTATGGAAGAAAATAGGAAGGAAATTGTGTCAGACGCATACAAATACAATACACTCGGGAACACACTCACACTCAAAGGCAAACAAATGGATGAATATGCACACACTTACACACACTCTCTCTCTCACATACATACACACACACACACACACACACACACACACACACACACAAGGAATCAATGTTGTTCTTGTAGGAAAATTGTAAATGTAAAACGGCAGAAATGAATCATGCTAATGGCATGGCTGACAGTTGTGTTCAATATTATGATTTCAAACCCCCAAAAGATTGATTACATAACCTCTTCTTTATTTACTTGCTGGAAGAAAATATATTGCCCTGCAGTCCTGTGGGATAAACATAAAGTTAGGAAAAATAACACAGTTGCGATCTGAGCTGAGAATGCCCCAAAGCTGCTGGTTTTGGTGAGCAAAAAGTATTCATCGGAATTTATTCATGCTTAAATTCAGCCACATGTTACCAAAAAATAAGTGAAACCTTGAAGACTGGTCTTTCTGAATGTTCTGTCGACGTGGTGGGTAGTTTTGGACCGTCCCAGCTAAAAGACTGGCCTCAAATATCTCCCAAGAATGCTGTTTTCCTCACTGAAAATTGTATTTATTCAGTGGTATATCTTCTTCCTATGAACTTTTAAGACATTTCAAATGTTTGGGGTCCTTTCCTGCAGCTTTGCACGCCGGCAATCTCAAATGCTAGAGACTGTTGTTTACACTGTGAGGACAGAAATATACCATGATGTCAGGAAAAGTACATGTTAACTAAAACAGCCAGCCTCGGGTTGATTTATGCCTTTAAAAAAAAGGAGAAGGATGCAAAAAAACTAAAGTCAGTGTAAGTCCTGCTGTTTCCCCATAGTGCTCTTATAGTTTGATCACTTCCTGTCCATTAGCAAATGGACAGAGTGCACAGCAGGACAAATTATAGAAGTGGCAAAATGGGATGAGACAAGTGTGGTTTTTCCATTAAAACTAACCCAGAGCAGCTTTAAGATAATCTTTCCTTTCTGGACACCAGACAAAGGGTGTAACTTTGACTTAGTCCAACAACAGGTGCATTTCTGCAGAGGCCAATGCTTTCCCACACTCACTAATAAGCAGTATGCGATCCCTTTCTGCCCATCTGCAGAGAATAATGATCATCGTGGTCCTGAAGCACCTGGATATTTAAATGAGTGCAGATGTTGCTGAAACATGTAAGTAGAAATGAGAGGGACAGCATTTACATATGTAGGTGTGGTGTTTATTTTGTGTAGAGGCCAAGGCGTGTACAGTTTCATACAGCTGCAAGGTCTGGCATTGAGCAAAGTACTTATGTCTTTGGCTGATCGATTGTCTTTTACTGGAGCACCGACTGCTGCTGCATTTTGTAACTCTGCCTCACTATAGTTAAACTTGATTCATGTATTTTCTTCACAAATGCTCCTAGAATGGAAGAGCTATTGGGTAAAAGTTGTGCACGGCACAAAGCAACATTGATTGCTTTCTATTCTGCCATCCAGTTCTTTCATTTTTCCCCACAAGCGCTCTCTGGTGTCTCTCCATCTCTGTTTAAAAAGCACCTTGCTTCTTGGCGTCGGTGTTCCATTTAGCAACATGTGGGCACTGTGCCAGCTGCTTTCATTGTTACATAAATGAAACAAATCCCTGCTGTGTAAGGAATGATGTGGACATGGAAAAGGATGATATTACTTCTCCATCAGGACTTGGTCCAAATACCAGGAAGCTTGTAAAGGCTGGTATGTTTGGACCATAAGGAGGCTATTCTCAAAGATTGGGGCAAAGGGAGGAAATTAAATCTAGATGCCACTGGAGCCTAATAACAGTTCCCTAATTTCTCACAATGGAAACTAAGCAGCAGAAGGATTATATAATACTAATGCAACAGTAAACAGCCGTTTATGAGAACAGTTTACAACGGTTTTCCATGGGGATTTGTCTGCAATATAATCCAAACATCATACGATATGTAAACAGATGTGCCTGAAATTGAAAACACTTGGCTGACAAGTGTTTTTGATCCACTCCAGTGATTGAGGTCACCACTATAGTTTTCATAAGCGTCTCTGTTTATGTCAGAGGCATTACCTCATGCAATTCCACTTCACTGTACTTGAGGGCTGTTGTTTAAACATGTCTGTATACGTGTATGTGTGGATGTATACGTGTCAGCGTGATGAGGGTGTCTATGTATGCACACACAGACAGCCTGAGGCATAAGCAAACCTGTAGCCACCAGGGGCCCCAAAACTACCAAAGCCTCTTGGGGGTTCCTCCTCAGTTGTTTGACATAATTCACGCATATTTTTGAGCACTATTATGTTTTTGCTGGTGTTTCCATTTTTGTTTTTATTGTTTATTTATAACATGTTTGCTTTAAAGTTAAAATCAAAAGCTTTCTGCACATTGTGGTGTCGTGGTGGAATGTCTACCGCAAAAAATGGCAGCATTGTGTAAATTTCGTGTTGTGTTGTTTAGCGATGTTCACCAGCACCGCAAACTTTATCTGTCCGATTGCTGCTGGACAGTTAGCATATAGTGGTCTTTTATGTTTTGGGGGGGGGGGGGGGGGGGGTTGTAAATAGAACTGCAAAGTTGGGTAATAATTCAGTGTGGGTTCATCACTGTGAGCAAGTCCTTTCACATACAAGTAGTCATGTGATCTAAACACTATAAAAAACACTATAGTTTAAGAATCATTGCAGAAGATGCATCAGCTAACAAAGCGTGATACTACTGGAATTATGCTTGATGCTGGTGCATTAACATACAAACAGTGTGAAACGTGTTGCTTCCACTTTCTGGCTGCATGTTGAATCAATTGATTTGATCAGTCTGACCAGGCTGGAGAACACTGAATGAAGTCTGTGTGTTTTACAGTTTTCAACCATGCAAATATATACTTTCAGTTTTAAAACTTTATGAGATTAAGTTATTTTCCTCCAGTTATTTTGACTGGTGGTTATGATGTGCATATTTGCACATTGCAAGTTGTCAAACTGTTAACTGAAAAAAAAAGCAGTGCATGGCAGTAGTAGCATTATATCATTTACCACTAATAATGAAACTTCGACTGCTGCGCGAGCATACAATGCCACTGTTGTGCGCCTGTAAAATGGGTCTATGTGTTTTTTTCTGTGAGCTTCTTGGTCTGGCCTTGCATGCGTGTGTTTGAACAGACACTTCACACCAGTAGCTGTTTATTCATTTCCATGGTGTCAGTGGAAAATAGATTAAATTCTACACAACACCAGTGACAACTTATAAGTGTTTGACTCGCTCCATCTATTCGAAATGCATAAAACATCAGACTGTTGACTCGCCGTGAACGCTGCATTGTGAGGAGTAGATTAGGGTGAGGCTCCTTGCCATGTCTTTAAGTAAGCTTATTTTGGACTGAAGCAGGCACCAATCATCAGATACAGTGTACTGGTACAGGCTCGTTTGTATGCAGTCAAAGATGCTCTCTTCTTGCCACAGGCATCTCTGTATCATTCTTCATTTAAGAAGTGCTTTGAAGAGTCCAGTGAAGTGTAGTGAGAGATACGAGTGAAAACAGCTGCCTGTCATAGTGGATGTTTACTCTTTTCGAGTGGGCTTTGAATAACCCTTTTAAAGTGCTATTTATAATCAAATTCATTACATGCGGCTCAGAAGGAAACCAGACCTTTTGTAAAAGTTGATTTCCTATTCTTGTATTAACCAAGAAACGTAATGATGTGAAAATAAAACGTAATGATGGCCACGGTTTCTCTGATCTGAAACAACCGTGCGGCCATGAGAAAAACGATTCCTGGCACAAAACCTCTGTGTCAGAAACAAGAAAGTGCAGGAGTAGTATCATCCAATTTGAGCCACCTTGAATCAGATGGATCAGATAATCATCAATCTTTAAATGAAGCAGTGAGTGACTTGCTTGTATGGGCTCTGTGTAACAGCGTCTTTGCCTTGCTTTGTTCAGCTGCTGATTGCCATTAGAACTCGCTGCAAGACTATTGCCATTTTAAGGCATTTCGGTCCTGATTCTGAACTCAGTTTCCTTGCAGTTTCATGGAAGATTAATGAGCTAGTGCTTTGTGTGGCCTCCCGATATCCCCTCTGCAATGGAACTTAACAACCAATCACAAGCATAAAAGGTGACTCAGACCCAGTCGCCAGGCGGAATTGATACACTCTTTGGCCGGACTTTCCATTTCCCACTGACAGAGATTAGACTAATTGTGAATCAAACCAAATGATTAACTTGAACACATTTTGAAAGGTTCTAAGGCATTTCAATTAACATGCAGGATACCAGTGAATGGAAAGAGTTTAATGAGATCCAATTGTACTATTTGCCAAAGAAATATCATTAGTTGATTTATGTGTGTTTTTGATGAATGTTTTATTCTTATTAAATGGGTCCTGCTCATTATTAATCAAACACAAATGGAATACTGATACTGCACTGTGGTTAATGAATCTGCTTATTAAACGAAGCCTGCACCGTTTACATTCCCAGCATACAATTTAATTATCTTTTTTCACCCTCACTCTAATTATCTTTGATATTTTTCATCTTCACAAGGTCTGATGGCTATCTTATCTTAAAGGCACACAGCCAAGACTTTTATTATGCCTTTTGAGATCAAAAAAGAGACTTGTCTGAGTATAGTGTCTTTCTGTCATGTGAGACAGAAAGATCAAAAGCAGAGCGGAGGAATACTCTCATCACGATGTTCTATTTGACTTCAGTCTCTCTGTGCTGTGGAGTCACACACTGTGCCTTAATAATACCGGGCAGACCACATTATGTATGTGTACGCATGCTTGAATGCACGCGCACATATGCATAAACACACACAGACACAAGCATCCAAATACGCACACTGGCCTGACTTCTGAGGACAGCTTGTAATGCATTTCATGGTTATTTTCTATCTGGCTGGCCAATGATATCCCTCCCTTTAAAAGCCAAAACTAAGCACAGGCACAATTTAACATGCAGAGGAAGAAAATCTCAGACACTCTGCGAATGGTAAATGGAATAACTTTCATCATAAAAGGGAAATGTTTTACAGTCTTCACCAGAGGAAAAAAAATCCTCAGAATACATAAACAGGGTTTAATCAAACATGGCTGCCATTTAACACAGTGGACTGTGCAGTGCCATGTTTTTGGTTGACTGCGATGAAATCCTTATATACTGGAAACCTATAAGAACTACTGGGTGAATGGCTTAATGACACCCTAATATCTTTGATTGGGGCCGTAATTTGGTTGTGAAAAGAGAACAGAGATTAATGGAAAGACAACTCCACAATAAGGATGTTCATTCAGGAGATCAAAGTAGACGTGCTCGGAGTGATTTAGATACAGTTGTCACAGACAGCTGCCGGCATAATCACGCTGCCATATTCGTCAGTTGATGGGCTCTGATGAGCAGCCCGAGCTTAGCCAAATCATTATTAGATCCCCATTGTGATAAATGTTATTTATTGCTGTCAAGCAGCATTAATGTTTAATTCAGAGGTGGAAAATGAGCAGGGTAGAGCCGCATGGTGCGGCCCATTCACGGTCAGTTTGTGACAAAGGGAATGACTGAACACTGGCCAGACAAACTTCATCACCCAGGAAAATAAAAAGAAAGTGTGTGTGTGTGTGTGTGTGTGTGAGAGAGAGAGAGAGAGAGTGAAAGGGGGAGGGAGGGGGGTTAATGGCTATAATTTGCATGTGTTTTAAAAGGGTAATGAAGTAATATGATGTTTATCTTTTCTGAAGAGTTTAATTTCTGCTGGCAGAGACCCAGAGCACACCGTGACACAATATAATGAACAGCAACGTGAATATGGGCCAAGGTGTGTAATGGTAGCAGATGTGCAAGGGGCCAAGGGTAGAGGGAGAGGCAGAGAGGGGGGGTACGTAGCTTCTGTTGTGATGGGCAATGGATTGATGTGTGCGTTGTGGGGAGGGGAGTCATGCTCAATGATTTATTCATTAAGTTCACTAACCAAAAGCCTGTGTTTGTTTTCTGACCCTCGGTAGTAAGCTGGAAAGACGCTTGAATCTCTCCTGATCGTCCCATCATCTCTCCATCGAGGGGCACCGTCATGTGTGTGTAAGAGCAGTGGCGTCACATGACACGCCTCGCAATAAAGCGACTCTCATCGCGTATGCTTGCATTTCACATGATGGTGAATGCAACAAAACACGTTTCTCTTCCCCTCTGTGCCAACTTTAGTATTCTGAAAGTGGAGGCTGAAGGAGATCTACTGCGGAGAGATCGCCATGCCCAAGAGGTTCTGGTTCCTGAAATAAGATGATGATGTAAAAGGGGTCAGCTGCTAATCTTTATTCCCTGAGTAAAGCGCTCATTCATTATGTAACAGTTTGCATTTGTATTCAGGCCACAGACCCAGGGTGCAGAAACATTCAGAGAGCCACTCATAAAAAAACATCAATTTATTTTGACTTCTACCACTCCCTTCCTTTCTCTCGCTCTAATCGAATAACATGCAACTCATGATAATAGAAAAAGTGGGGAAGTCTTTATTATACGTGGCCTGACAAAGAAATGCAGCAGAGAAAGGGAGCTTCAGAAATATATGAGTAATGAAATGTCTTTGTTCAGATGTACCATCAGATATTTGCTTTGACAATGAGCCAGACACCATTTATTCTCCTCTAGTGTTCAGAGACTCTACTTTAGTGTTAAATTAATTTAAAATAAAAATCAATATGGCTGTTAGGAAAAGGAAGGGCCTTGGTAAATATTTTTTCCAGTCTTATAAGTGCTGTAACCTTAAAATTCTGCAGAGTGTGTCAAAAACTGATGGACTACCATATTTAGAGAAACCCACCCGAAACTCTGTCTACAAACAGTCTCATATTTATTTGCTCAGCTAAGTTTAGAGTACCAGCTGCATTTGCTCTGTCATGTAAACGTAGACATAAACTTCTGTTATTCCCTCATCATATTTCAAAATAGCAAATTTTTCTTACCACAGTATCTATCTAGCAGATATTATCCGTGCAAACAAACCTTTATCTCTCAAGAGGGGGCTTCACAGTTGCCACAATTACGGATTGGTCCTTTAATTGACTGGGCTGGGGAGAATATCCCAGATAGCTGTTGCCAGTATCTCCACAGAGAGACAGTATGAATGAGTAGGAATGATAATCACGTCGACCAGATTGGAATGGCAGCGAGCCAG
The DNA here is from genome assembly GCF_017976325.1 of Chelmon rostratus. Classification (NCBI taxonomy): domain Eukaryota; kingdom Metazoa; phylum Chordata; class Actinopteri; order Chaetodontiformes; family Chaetodontidae; genus Chelmon; species Chelmon rostratus. Next base: position 21,223,511 of record NC_055658.1, on the reverse strand, counting down.
CCTGGATGTGCAGTTAACCATCTCTTTACAGGAGGATAACATCAGCGCTGGAAGAAGCTGAAGGGGTCCAGAGACAGCCCCCTTTCTATTTTCATCCCTGGCTTGATAAAGGTGCCTGACATCATCTAAACAGCGAAGCCTATTTGTAACCAGGTTACCAGCTATCTTTCATCTGTAATTGAGAGCATGCAGCTCGAGTCAGAAGTGTATCAACAATATAAAATGTTGTTAGCCTTCCATCAAGAAGCCTCTGAAGGGAATTAATAGCTATCATCTGAGAGGAAAAAAGGGCCTCAGACAGACTGGAATGGGAGTTGTAGTGACAGTGAAAGATGTTTCCCCGGAGTTATTGTTAAAAGAAAGAGAGACGGAGAGAAAATATGTGTGGGCACATTCATGCACATGCAATAGCTTACTTGCTTGTGCATGGTTAAATAAAGACAACTTGTGTGCATACATTAGAGCTCTAAACACAAACGTCCTCCTACTATGTCCTGACTGATCCCAAACATCCAGCAGCCATATGATACAGAAGAGCATTTTCTTTTCTCCTCTAGTTCCCCCTGCAGCTTGACACAACATCTCCGAGCTGACCTCAGAGAGCGATTTCTTGACATGTGTGCTTGGCATGTGAGAGGAGACTCCAAGCAGATACATGATTGACACACATCTCCTGCCTTGTCAAACCATTTGCTCCCTGCCCCCGAGCCCTGTCTCTGCTGCCCAGGGACGGACTGTGGGACCGTGTTCGAGGAGAGCCTAAGGCCGGCGACCGATCCCCGCTGTAAGACCATTTGATTAGATATCGGCTGTTTATTGATGTTTCTTTGGAAGAGGGGAAAAGGTGTTTTATGTTTATTAAATGTTTCCATTATCACTTACTTTATGTGTTAGAAGAGCCTCATGATCCCTGGTCCTACAAATTGTTATAACCTGTAATGCATAGCTTTAAAAATACACACACATAGAAGCCTTAATCTACTACACTAATTTGTGGACACACACATGGTGTTGATCTCACCCATCAACATGCATCTCTTGAATTCAGCAAGTGTAAGCAGGTTGGGTTTGATTTAGTGTTATGATAATGATAGCCATGTTTACGGCTGCTTGATGCGCACTTTGCAGCTCGTATTGACATAGGTGTTATGATCTAAGATGAGCCTTTTTTCAGCGTGAATAAACACAACGTGTAGTCCCTGTTTGCACTGTTGGTGCAATATTGTGAAATATTTTTCCAATTTCATTTCATTTGACTTTCTTTTCACAGAGAGGGTGAAATGAGAACCTGCCACATCAGTGCGAGCGCACTGTAAAGCTAAACAAATGGATTAGAATGTACGAAATGTTTACACTGAAGGCAGGCGAGTCTGTGTGCCGCAGGCAGTCAGCACTTTGTTATAATGGGAATTTCAGTCTTGTCTTGTTTGCCTTGGAGCTGAACAACTCCGGTGCTCTGCTTGTGTGTGCTCTAATTACAGACGAGATTAGAGCGGGCAAATTAAACCGCTACCAGCCACTGTTTGTAATTGCCACAAGCAAATGTTTGTAATTATGAACAGATTGCTTTACTATCGATAATTAAAACAACAACACAACTTATTTAATGACTATCGGGAGATGGCACTCTGAAATTGACAAAGCAGAGCAGAGAAAATCATTTTCACCCTGACTCTCTTGCCTTTTCTTTTCTCTGCCACTGCTCTTTTGTTTTCTTACGCCTATTTCCCAACGCTCCCCCAACGTAGATCAAATGCGTCTGACTGGATTTGCTCCAGTTAAAACAAAGACAGTAAAGTCTGTGCTGATAGCATTGCTGTCACAGTGCTTGCGCTCCCCTTTAGCACTGATTGTCCATTGTCTATGTGGAAACCGATATACTAAGCAGTTGGTATTATTAGTTGTGCAACCATGATTATAATCCCCCACCTGTTGTCAGCTATTTGATACTGACACACAATATCAAGCTAAAGCAACTGACCCTGTCGCTCCGCTGGCTAATGAGCTGCTTTCTGAGGCCACTGTCAGCGAGCTACACACTCAACAATGCTTCAGCAAAACTACGAACACAACTACTGTTCCCTCAACTTATTACTCTTTCTACCACTACTACTATTATTGCTGCTATTATGCATTTATATACTCCTGCTATACCACAATTATTGTTTCAAGTGCAGTCGTAGTACTTATTCTCATTCTGATGTTGAGCTACAACTTAGTTCATGATCAGTCAGTGAAAGTTTAGATTTTTTTCATTAAATCTTTATTTAATGTCATACAATAGAGAAAAATGCCCCAAAGTGAAGCTTCAAACTGCTCATTGGACAATTTACAATGACATAAAACACAAAGAAGCAGCAAATCCACACAATGGACCATTAAGGCCCATCTGCGTTAGTTATTGTTGCTACGCCTCTCCAGTCTCGCGCAGCACATATGCAGTTTCTAATGATGATGGCGTCAGATTTACCACTTGAAGTTCTTAGTTATTATTTTAACAGTCTGTTCCCTTATGTCAGGCAAAGGTAAATGAAAAACAGACTAAAAGTGTTGCCATGTAATTAAACATTAGCTCCATGACATTCGGTCCTAAATGTTTGAGGTGACTTGTTTTAAAACAAAAAACCCTCTAAAATGAGTCTTAAGTATGGTTGCTACATAAATAGTATAATGCTAAAAGATTAAGGCTCATGCTGTTGGATGCTAAGCTGTGATTGGGCAATTGCTGTTTAGCAAACATTCACTTGAGAAGCTGGAGCCACTGAACACATGACTTGAACAACTAGTACTATTAAAAGTGTCTCTACAACCACCACAGCAGTTGTTCTGGGTATGTTATGAGTATATTAGCCCTTACTGTAGTCGGCCTGTTGAAAGTCAGGGTGCCCGTGATTAACATGTTACACTTGCTGATGAAGCCCATGAACCAGAGACCAAATTATCATTTTTGTGTGATTTGCAAGCATAATTTGAATTAATATGTAATAACTTTTGTGAGTTTTGTCCATATCGAGCCTTGTGATAACAGTAATAAAGTAAAAGTATATTTCAGTTTCAAACTGTTATTTGAACTGGGTCAAATATATCAAATGCCTCTATTGTAAAATAGGAAACTGTTACACCCAGAGAATCAGTTTCATTTTCCATTTAGCAATACACAGACCAACTCACAATTCCTTTTTGAGGGGGCAGTTTTGTCTTGGCTGAACGGTGCTGAGATCATGCTGTGTGTCTGGGACCATGCCAACATGTGATGCCACTGTTTATCTTTACCGTGTAGTATATACTTACTGCACTTAGGAAATAAAGTGACTCTGATTAAGAAGGACTCGTCTCCCACCTTTAAGGCCAGTCCTCCCATCACATCCCATTACCTCCTATATTCATTATCCTCATTCTTATTCCATGGGTGTGTTTGATTTTTATGTTCTAATAAGCCGGTCTTGATACGATAACAGATGGTGTTTCATTTTGCCGTGGACCTGTAGCAAAAATGCCAGGAGTTGTGATGTGTTTGATTTTATTAGAGATGAGATTTAGCACATACATGCTACATTACTGCAACAGAACTCCCATTTCTCATCTGACGAGAAAATGAAACTGTGATGAAATGTAATATAGTCCCCCTCAGGCAGAACTGGAGGGACTGGGAATTGCACCACAATAAATCTAATGGATATTACTTCACTCACTTCACCCTCTCTCTCTTTTTTTTTACTCACTATTTTTCTCCCTCTCCCCCTTTTACCTCCTCTTTTCTTCTCATTCTCTATAGCTGTAGCTGTGCAAGCAGGCATGGATTACACACATATATACACAGTCTGGAAAATACAAATTTACATTTGCTTGAAGAGCCTGTCCCTGCTTCCACAAAAAATCACTTTGTATTTACCATCAGATCTATTTTAGAGCGCCCTAATGGATTTCAATTACCAGATCTGAACTTGAAAGCTAATGAAGTAGATTCCTTTCTCTGCCCCTCGCTACATCCTAAAACCATGGCAATTCAGAGAACAGAGGGTTATATATACAATTCATTATCAAATGCATAATGCAAAGAAACAGCTGGCATTGTGGAAGCACAGTATTTCAAAATGCCCTGCACCATCAAATGCAATGGAAGACCTGATAACTGTGTTCATTACGTTAACAACAAGACGTCAGAAGAAGTAGATGATAGCAGAAGGTATTTTCACGGAACTGCTTTGGTTACTGCTCTTGTCTCATTGTCTCCACAAAAGCACTGCAGCTCCACAACAAGCTTTTTTAATATAATATGTGCTGAATTTTATTGAACTCACATTTCACTTATTATTGCCTGAACATTCAGTGCAAAGACCAGCGTGATGTGTTTTATCCAACGAGTTCTTGTACCAAAACAAGACGGGTTGTTTTTCCAGTAGCTTCCAAAGTGACTCATATGAGCAGCTTCTGATCTGCCACCTCGATGGTTTATGTTCGGTTAAATTTAGGCAACTAAAAGTGTTTGAAGAAGAACAGAAACTCATTGGGACGGTTGCCTTTGTTGCATTGTCACTGTTCTTTAAATGGGGTCTACAGTTATACTGCACAGTATATAGACAGTGTACAGGAAGTTGACTGATTTCAAGTAATGTTCTCATTGTAAATGCCTTAAAGCTGCACTAATCAATATTTTTAGATTAGCAATGGGTCGGCTTACTAAAAGGGTTGCCCACAGAGAATTCACATCTGACTCTGCAGTTCCCCTCAGCTCTATGGAGCCTTTAAGCATCTTTCAGCTTTGGTCTTACAGCACACTACCTGTACAGTACACTACCTGTCCATCACTGGAAGACTGACACACCACACACAATTAGCAAAGAGCTAGTGAACAACTTCATCGCAGCTAAAGATCCAGATGTTTCCCTGAGGAGTCAGTGGACACCAAAACAGAGCTAAAGGAACAGTGGATATAATACTTAAATTCATCAGGACAGAAACACAACTTCAAATAAATGCTAATGTTTCTCCTTGTTTGCTGAATGCTTCACAAACATATTAACCATAACTACTTTATCAAATGGAACGTGAGTGTTGTTTTTTCTAACTGTCTCCAAGTGGCAAAAGATAAAGTAATGCAGGTTTAAAGTGGAAAAAAAAGTAAAAATCTCAGTCAGTAGAAGTAAACTGAGAAGTGCTGCAGATGACCTAGATCTAATTGGAAATGGCCTAGATCACTCTAATGAGGCACCTGTAGACGACTGCGTTTGTACATTTGGTCTGCCAGATCTTCTTTTTCCATCTGATCTTCGCAGGTTCTGGATGTTACTTTAAACCACAGTGTTCAAACATACTTCAAATGCTTTGGACATCTCTCTGTGATGCAGTCATTAATTATTTAGAGTAATAACAGCTTGCAAAGGCCTAAATCTTTGTATTAAAGTCCCAATAACTGGCACGCTCTCATATCTTAATGAGACCCTTAATTATTGCTTCATTGAATGCAGGTGCACTGGAGAGGTCAACCAGTTAAAACCACTGAGTTAAAAACACATACATAATGTTGAGGCAGTTATACAGTATGGTGCATAATTAGACCGATAAAGACTTAGCTCACTTTGAATTAAGTATAACAGATGTTTCTTGCACAGACCCTTTGCGCTGCATTTGAAGTCCTCTTGTCCTTTTAACATACAGTATATGTCAGTGTTATGTACACTGTTGATCAAGTTGTCAATACGTCTCTGCAGCAGTGTCACCTACACATTGTTGTATATAGTGCACTTGGCCATTAAATGGATTCTGATTAGCATTGCAATAGTGAGTCCTTGCCAGGACCAGGCAGCTCTACTGTCAAACATTGTAGGAAACACAGTTACTCTGACTCATAAGTTTGGTTAGAAACATGATTTTTAAACCTAATGTAAGCTTGGACTGAACTTTTCAATGCTCGCCTCACATTAGGAAACATTTAGCTAACATTTTGTGTTATTTCATGCACATTTTGTTTTTGAACCAAACCTCCAAACCTCTCGACATAACATTTCTTTTTTCCATTTGTCTGTGTTCTTGGAATCAAAGGCCAAAGTTTGTGTCTGGTTTTATCAAACAAGTGCAAGAGTAAAGCAGGAGTATATGCTGAATATCTTGTGTGAATATAAAGAATCCAGAAGGTAGGATCTCTGTTGTTTTAACAGATGGTGTAACACCTACACTGCAGCAGTCAATTGCTCTTTTGTTCTCTCGAGTATTTATAGCTAGCTCACCCAACCTTGCCAGCTTTTCACTGCCATGTGCAGAGAAAACTGTGGTTGAGTCATTTTGAATTGTGAGCCAGAGCAACAACTAACTCTTGATGATTGCAATCAAGTTAATGAGCAGCAGACTCTTTTAATTGTAGTTTTAAAAGCTTTGTTTGTAGTTTCTAATGCTAATAAAGGAACCATTATTGTTTTTGTGATTATAGATCACCGTTTTAATCTATCTTGATCCAACTTCATTGTCAGTCCCCTGTGCACTTTCACGGGGAATGCTAATATGCTGTACTAAATGCAGCTAATGAGCTAGCATCAGTAAATCAACAATGTTTTAGGCAGGATATTTATGTCAAACTACGGCATTTGAACATGATCACAGCCAATGAAAGTGAAATATGAGGTGTATTAGGACAATAAGAGCATTAAATAAAAAATAAATATGACGATAAGGTAACTACACATTTTCTTTATTCTCAAATCTGTGCCAATCACAGATGTATACATAAAATGAAAGTCACCAAACCATCATGTTCAATGAGGAAATAAGATCCATCATGCTTTCTGTGAGAAATGATGCATAGTTTTCATTTAACGGTTTATAGTGACTCGCTCCGATAGAATGTGTGCATGCATTGTATCTCTATGATGTGACTGCGTGTCACTGCAAAAACTGCAAAACCAATAGAATATTGAGTTATAACCGTGGAATATTTCCTTGGGTTAGTTGGCATGATTCAATCGATGATCTGATGTGCATGGATGATTTGAAAATATGCCCAGCACTTCTTTCAAATTAAAGTCTTCAGATGAAGCACATCCAGGTCATGGTGCCTTCAGATCTTTCTATATATGACGCATGCTGGTAAGAATCATCTATTCCTCTTTGCTTTGTACAGACTGTGCTTTACTGGCATGATCACATTACAATGTTATATTTAATATGGATCTAAATGGCTCTAGTTTTGTCTCTGTTCATATGACAAATTATTTTGTAATTGGTTAGCACTTCCGTCACATATCCCACTTGCACATGCGTTATCAAATGAATGATGTGCTGATTCGACATGTGGTCTCCAGCTGTCTATTCATGGTGCAACTTTAAAGACCTGAAATCCAACAAAATGTTCTGTCTTATGCAAACTCAGCTGTTTGTCTCTCTGGCCCTCTTCCCCATGTCTGTAGCAAGAAGGCATCAGTCGACAACCTTCCGAGAAAGCAAGGACCTAAATCTTTTTAAACTGCCCTCTAAGTTGTGGGCAGATACATGTCTGTCTGCCTTTTATATCTACTAACATCAAAATTTGTGAAGATAACATTTATGGGAATTAAGTTCAAATTTCAATGAGCTGTTGCTGCCATTTGTAGCCATCAACATGCATTTTTCTGCAAAGTCTTCGTGGCTGCAAGGCAACATCTAACTGCTTATATTATTCAAGTCAAAATTAGTATAATGCTAAATGTACAGTTAAGGCAGCTTATAAACTGTGTGAATATCATGATCTCTTGTCAACTTAATTGTTGCCAGAGGGATAACTCATGACCATTCACCAAATATCTATGAAACTGCATTCATCTTTGCAATGTGACATGAAACTACTGCATATTGTGAAAAATGGTAAAAGAGTATACATATCAAGTTCAAAGCCCACATTTCAAATGTGCTATTGTGTATAAAGATGGAAATGAATGACAAGGAGCAATTGTTAAGGTGAATAGATTAAAGCCTGTCCTGCAGAATCTTATTGTGAAATCACTTGTGCTGGAAAGCACTTAGACTGGTCGGTAAGACTAGAACAGCACTATGTAAATACAGACTATTTCCCATTTACCATATTTATGATTTACTGTCTGAACACAACAGACGACGGTGAGCGAAGCCTCACTTTGCATTGTGTCCTCGATGCCTCTGCAACAGCATTTGACAGGTCCTTGTCAAAAAAAAACGAGTGTTCGATATCTCCCTCAGAGTTGAAGGGTCTGCTGCTTTGATCCCTGAGCACACTCAAGGTCAATAGTTAAACTTCACTTGAAGCCAAGAGAAAATGTTTGGATTTAAACAAGCTCAGGAAAATCTGCGGGCATCAACAATGTTGCCCGCTTAATAGTTCCATCTGGTGCCTACCTGTGCCTGCTGTGTCTTCCTGTTAGCCATTTGTTTCCCTTTTCAAAGGATCCACGGTGCACTTACTGAGATGCTGCTGAGTGGGCTCATTTGCATTTAACAAGAGATCAAGAGTAAGTGGCAGACACCTCTTGAAATTCATCTAATTTTTTGCCATAAAACTATTGCAACCATGTAATACATCCCATATTTCCATTGTAATATAAAGAGCTGTCAAGGATTACTACATGAGCTAATTCAGTACATTTCATTTCACATAATCAGTGAAATCATTTGATTATTGATCTCTCTGATGAATGTGCATCAGAGGAGGAATAAATTAAGTAGCTGCCCAGTAAATTACCTTTTCCAGCAGTTAACTTTAAAGGCATTTTCAATCAAAGTCTAATGTCATTTGTGGCATGATGAGGCAGTGTCTGGAACTCAATTCAGATCGATACTAGCTGCTAGACTCCATGTTAAGGCACTATGGCTTCCTCTATCTCCGGCACAGTGGAATGATTGTTTACTTTCTTCTTTACTGTAATTGATTCATTTGCTGATAAATCTTTTGTCTTTTTACTACATATTGGATATTGGCCAAGCATGTCATCTTCTCCAGATATTATTAAGGTTAGTATGCGACCACAGCTTCAGATAAATGCCAAATAAAAGTTGTTGATTGTGGCACATTTTATTTATTGATTTAATTTTCAGTTGTTCCTCTTGTAAATCTGCACTTGGAGGTAATCTATCACCGGGCTACCGCTACAACTGAACTGATGAAGATGGTCTCCTGCCTGTTTCCCCACAAAAAAAAAAATAATTTAAGTGGTCATATATGATGTTAAAAAAATCTATTGGTATAAAGGTGTGATAAACACTTCATATGCACACCGAAGTACTGTGACATAATGTCCTTGTATTTGTTCACCTAGAGAAATGATTTGGTTTTCATTAGATGTCTAATTTTTTACATATTTTCACATCACTTGGATCTTTGGTTGAGCGCTCTGGGATCTGTCCAAGCGGGGAGTCCCATCTGCAGCTGATATTAGAGGGCAGCTCCCAACCTGTCAGTGCTGCTGTCAGCTGCAGCGGTAATTAGCCTAGAAGTCTGCATTAGATTTGTGGATAGTGTATGATATCATCAAGCTACAACATCAGAAAAAAAGTGAGTAAAAATCACATTAACTTGTACTATGATTTGTGTTATCCAACACAAGTCCTGAGCAGGGAAAGTGCTGTATTGCTAAGTGAATTCTGAAAAACCAGCTAAAGCAAATGGAAATCAGCACATGTGACCATCAACTAGTAACGTGGGAATAAGATTAAATAATTAAGTGTCTTTAATCAATAATATTACAATAACAATGGATCAAATGACTGTGTGTAATGTGAAAGGTGTGCCTTGTAGTGAAGAACCCACAGGGAATCACTCAGCTCTGCAGCCTCCCTTAGTTTGACTATTGCATCTTTCAGCTCATTGTTTTGGTCTTCTGGCCTCCAGTTTTATTGTTTCATTTCACTCTCACTGATCATTTTTTGGCAGCTGCAGCCACAGACCTAGCTGGTTAGCTGGTGAACAGAATTTGGCTCAAGAGCCAGATCTTCCCTGCGGAGGTTAGCGGAGACCGAAGCAGGTTGCCAGAAGCACAGCTCCAAGTGAATGCTGATGTCGCATCAAAGGTGTGTGCCGCATGTCTAAATTCCAAAGTGTTAGCTGACAAGTTTGTCTTAACGTGTCACTTTTGTGCTCGACGGGTTAAAACAGCTGTGTAATCACAGTGGTATATGTGATATAGTCCACTGTCTGTAAACAGTAAATACACTAGAGCAAAAGACAACTAATAAACAACAATGTATTAAATAATGGAGTCTTATAAAATTAAATCTCTCTTTTTTATTATGGTTTTGTGTTTTTAAAACCAGATGGTATGATATAATTACTGGTCAGTATATATTTCCTTAAATATGTTCAGCTGACTGTGTGTATTTTTATAGTGTGCTCATATTTTGTAGCGGAAAGTTTGGTAATGTCGCAGACCATGTGTGTCTATATGACTTAATTCTTTAGAGAAGGGTCTTTGGAATGTGTGTGTAGCCTGACTATGTTACAATGTATGTTTTTTGCAAATGTTTTGCATTGGAATACACTTAAATGGGCTAATTACAGCTGTGTTGTAAGGTAACAAAGCTTTATGTCTAATAACTACGATTAGAATAAGAGGAACACCAAAAAAAGGAGTTTATATTTGTGAAAAGTATGATATCTGTGGGGGAAGGTCAAGCTCAGACCTTTCTTTGTATCTGGGGATAGTCAGTTTCCTCTGGGATACACACATTCTGGGCTGGACATTCACATCCAGATGGCTGGGTCTTACAGCCATCTGTGGCTGCATGAAATATGAAAAAGGCCCGACAAAACCAGTTTATGATCAGTGACCCTGTGCCTAACATGCTGGAGAAATGTAAAAAAAAAACAAAAAAACACAATGTTGTCATTGACCATTTCGTAGCTTCGGTGTAGAGGCAGTTCTGAATATTCTCCTCAAATAAAACATACTCATTAACCTTCTTGTGTTATTTTTCAGTGCCAAGAACAATAAAAAGAAATTGAAGTCTGAAAGCAGCTCGAGAGGCAATTCAAACAACGGTGCATTAACATGAATATCAAACAATCTTCTGTTTTGATGAAGCAACTGAAAAACAATCAAACCTTTTTCCATCCTTCCTTATGGAGAAACTGCTCAATATGCACCGGACTTAAGAGCGGGGTCATCCAGCGTCTGATTTCTGCCTTTGTTAAATGCAAATTTTGGGATTTTTTTAAAATTCCGTAATAATAATAATAACCCAGGCTTGTAAATGCTTCTAAATTATCGTTGAATAAAAACATGACCGTCACAACAAAGATCCATTGTGCTTTGTTAAAAATTCAAAAACTGCTTGAAAGTAACAAACAAGCACACATGATCACATACTAGTTTCCAGAATTCACAGGGTTTGACTCGTGTGTTTGGACGTGTATTACTTAAATCTGTTACCAAAATGTTAATCATTACATTTTAGGGTATTGCCTCGGGTTAAGGTCAAAGTTAGGGTTCTATTAAGATTTTGGTGAGGGTTGTAATTACAAAAGCAGTGGTTATGGTTCGGATAAGTCTTCAGGAAATGAATGCAAGTCTATGTAATGTCCCCAAAAGTGACAGAAACATAACTCTGTGTGTGTATGTGTGTGTGCGTGCGTGCACGTGCATGGGAGAGGGGTAGTAAAGGGGGGTTAATCACCCTTGTGAAAAAAGGAAAACCTACAAACAAAAGCGTTCAAAGGCCCTTTCATATGTTTTCCATTGAAATTTGGTGAATATTCTGTCAGCGGGCTTTTGAAGTGATTGCTGAGCATACAGTTCAGAGAAATGCTCATTTGGGCCACTGCCTCCCCACTCTTTGTTGTCATCTTCATTGTGCTTTGCTGACCCTGCGCTTTTCTAAAGAGCAACATCCCACACCTCCGATTAATGCCTCATTAGGCCTGATGCTGGCTGTGAGCAGGGGTGGCGAGCATGTCTCACGTCTATTTAGGCACAACTCCCACACCCAAACTTTCAGCGGAGGAGGAGAAATTAATAAGAAGCCCCAAACATGGGTACTGTTTAACTCCCCTTTTCTCACACCCTGCACTTTGTAGCGGGGCCAGAGTGCACCTTTGGCTCTTTTTACTTGTTTAGGCTTATCCCCAATCTCCCCATGTGATTGTCTGACAATTCTATACTGCTTTCAATCACGCCAGCCTCCATGAGAAAACAAATTTGACTCCTACGTGACCAGTAAATGTGAGGTTTAACTTTGTGTATTATTTCATGGCCATTACCATGCATAAAATATATTGTAAATTCTGCTGAATAGGAAAATCCTTCATTGTGCCGCTGAATAATTGATTCTCAATGCGAGATACTCGTAGGGATCACAACGTTCGTTTTTCTGTTTTTTGTGTGTTTGAGTTTTTTGGTGGTCACTTGCATTTTTTTTTTTTTTGTTTGTTTTTAGAAAAAGAAAAACAGGATTTTGCTGTCCAAAAATCTTGTATCTCCATTTATTTATTTATTTATTTGGATCTCCTTTTCCATGTCTTGAGCATTATTATGCTATTTGATTGTGTGTATCACTTTCATTTTTCAGTATACCAAAATCAAGTTCTCATTTATTCATCCCCCATGCTCTTCTGCTGTTGTGCTCATCGCTCCGAGACATGGCTCTACCAACAATATATTCCTTTCTTACTTCTCCGATGATCTACGACAAGTCTCACTTAATGGTATTATGAGTTAGTACGGCCCAATTTCAGCTTGATCTCCGGGGAAAGCCGAGTATGAAGGAGTCTGCTGAAGGAGTGCAAACATGTGCAACAATGAATAATGAGAGTGCCGGTGAAAAACTGCCAATATGATAAAAGCAAAAAGTCTCAATTTGTATTATTATTGTGGGTATAACTGCAAGCTGCCCGAAAGTGTTATTTTCAGAAAATTGCACTGTGGCTTTGGTTGCAGTCCCCATCAAGTTAACACAGCAGAAGACCAAATAAAATCTGCAATGGACTGACAACAACACAGATTTATACACTGCTCGATACCATATATTATCTCCACTGATGTATATTGATTGGGCTGTGACAGGCGATAGGTTGGAGGAGCCATGTTGTTGTGTTGAGAGATGGCTGGCTTCAGCTTCTGCAGCCGTCCTCAGGAGGACCATCTGCAGCTCACAAACACACTGACTATCTGCTCTCCACATGTGCAAAACCAGGTGAGCAGCTTCCACTACACTGGTTTTAATAATCAATGCTGTGTTGCTGAGAAGCGCCTGTTGTTGACGTCTTCGAAAAGCGTTGTCAAGAGGTGCTGTCTCCTTTAAATGGGCAGCAATTGAGAAAGGAAGCTTTATCACCAGAACAGGACACTTTCATCACTGCTCCTGTCATGGAAACAAGTACAACAGAGCGGTTGGCCCTTGAAGCCAACTTCGACAAATTTGTGACTCATGCTAACAAGCTAAAGGTTGGGTTGATTATTAACTAAAAGGAGGAAGCATTGCATTTGTATTGCATGGAGCTCAGTGTTCATCAAAACAGAACATGCAACCATTGTTCTGGTTCTCTCTTGCATTGAGCATTTTGAGCAATAATTCTGTGGCAAAAGATAAGAACAATGAACCTCAACAAGTGTTTTAAAGCAGTGTACAACAATCCAACAACCTCTGCACAAGTTTAACATCCCGCACAGTGCCATTCACAGGGGAAATGCTTGAGCAGTGCCAATCAGCAGCATGTTAGAAAAGATTACAGAAGTCAAACGGCCTTTTCTCCCATTGTGACTGTTAAACTGATCTTGACAGCCAGTCATAGATGCTGAATCTGCGCTGCCTTCAGCGCCCAACAATCCATAAACTAAAGCAGGAAAATCTTTGAGGTGTTCGTCTCAGAGTAGGGGCCCTGAATTTCCCCCTAATCCCACGCCCCCCGCCCCCATTCATAAGAGTTATAAAAGCCATGCCTCAGTACTGCACTGCATTATCCCCTTCTTTTTTTTTTTTTTTTTTAGCCGTGGTGGTCATTTGTCGTGTGATTAGCGATGAAAAAACGAGCCGAATGTGAATTAAAGAGAAATAACAGCGTGGTGAATGACCTGGATGTCGGTCTGAGGGAGGAAGAGGGGGCCAGGTCTGTTCCAGGCAGCCAGGACCTAGACAATGGACCCCATCGGCCCTGATGCGGCTTGACAAGTGAATGACATGCTGAATGGTTGCCATGGGAACAAATGTGTTGAATTTTATGCATGCATATTCTGTTTTGATTTTTCCCCTCCCCCCCTCGCTCTTTTTTTTTTTCATGGCTGAGGAGATTTGACTAATGTTGCGCTGGTTGGGGCTGCACAGGGAGCCTCTTTCTCCACAGCTCCACCGGACATTGTAGCCCAGCTTAATGTTAACGCCTCGGAGAGTATTAGCTTAGCGCAGCTAGAGCTCCGGAGGAGATGAGTCTGTGTGAATAGACAGCAGTGCATTAGCTCCAAGAGGAAGGGGGTTTCCAGTGGTAATGATCTAATGACCAATTCTCCAGCCCACTTTGGACCTCAGACCCTGTGGATTTTTGCCACAAACAGCTGGGATACTGCATGCACCATAAACAGAACTGTTAGGGCTTTGTCATACATTCCATCTGTATACAGTATCTTCCTGTTCAACACATCTGACAGTGTAGGTATTAACTTTTCAGCCAACACGTGTGTGTTTGTGATAAAGTGGTATTTTGCAGCATCATCTTTTTAAAAAAAACTCCACTCTGCATTTAATACGAAGCACTGTGGTGTTGTTGCACTGCATTTCCCAGAAATCATCTGTCAGTGAAACAGCGTATTGATTGCAGTGAACTCTTTGTGGGTTTCATTTTGATGCCGTTTATGTTGGTGGTGCTCATTTCTTTTACCGTTTTGCTGTGAAAAATATCCCTACTCATGCTAACTACCAGTTCCTCCTCTGCTGTGTTTGCACAAAACATAGATTACTTCCAATGCACCAGACCATAAAAGGTCCCAACAAACACTGAGTATACACAAGAGTAAATGTAAAAAGAAGAAGATAAGGTGTTATGGTGTTATTCTGTACTTTTGTTATTGTCAGCTAATTCCATGAAAAGACCAAAACTATCGTTGTAATGTTGTAAAAATGTGTTTTTAGCACACATTGCTTAAACAGGAGTGGGTAGTGTGCACTGGCTTGTATGTGTGTACAGTGTTTGTGCATGTGATTCACAAAAAACTACAATGGTCATGCTGATCGTAATGAATGAACCTGTCAGTTCGTGCAACCGTGTGGCTCCAAGATGTATTTTTTGGCAAGAGATTTAACAGGCTTTGGATACACACAACAACACTAGGATCAATCGATTATTGGTTTTAATCTTTTCATGGCATTTATTGATGACAAGAAAACAGGAATAGAAATCTACATAAAAATATAGAATATCATCAGACTAATGCCTTCATGAAAACTCGACCGGTGTGTTGCAATCCTGCATGGCAAGACACATTTAAACTCATATTGAATGTGAAAGATTATTACAGCTAATAAAAACTGGTTCTACTGGTTTCCACGATTAATTTCCCACGATATTTGCATGAAGTAAAAGTGAAGACAAATGTGTGTTTTCTGCCCACTGTTGTATCGAAAATGATAGCTCCTCTGTCGTGTTGTGCTGCACACGAGTGTTGACTCCCTGAGCGTGATTGTTGGTTAATATGTAATGTATTGTACAGCCTGTTATCAGGGGCCAGATAACCTATCTTAATGCTGTGATATTTTTAGCCTCTGCGTTTGGTTTGTTTCCAGTTTGCATGTGAGCACAAGGATAGCAGCTAGGTTTTGTGAATAAGAAGGTGTATAGTGTTCACAGAAAAAAGCCAGGATCCCCTGCCTGCGCTGACTCCAGGTTAACTCATCCTGAGAACAGATTATATGCTGTGTCGGCCCTCACAAAACCCCATTGATGACAGGGGAGAATCATCACAATCTTCAACAATGCTTCGATCAGACACCTAACACAATGAAACTGAGCATGTGAGGAAAATAGCCCCGCAGTGAAACTGACATCTGAAATATTTTTACCCCCTGAACCAATTTATCATTTTCAACTCTGGATAATAGAAAGCAATCTTCCAACCCGTGATTACGCTTCCCAAGAAACCATATTCCATGTAAGGTAAGACATGCTCTGTGTACAGGATGAATATCTAAAGTGCCAATCATGGAGTGTATACACTCAAAAGCCAATAATGCAATACATGACAGTGCATCCTCTATCTTCACTGAGAGGGGAATAAATATTCCGTATCAGCAGCCAGAGTACACATATCACAACATAGCAGTGACCTGTGGAAAATACATATCTGTTGTTGCAGTGCACACGCCTCACCACATTATGTTCAGCCCACTTCACAGATGCAGCTACAGCATGATCATTTTAGCTTCTGAAGCTAAAACTGTGTTCATTTATGTGTTCAGAATGCATCCAAGAGTCTCGATCTGAGTGTATCATTACAAGAACATGACATTAGCTCTAAGCTGCTATTAAATATTTGTTAGAAGCTGCCATTCAGATACTAATGCCAGACATTATGTACCAGCGATTTCTCTAACTGACCAACATGTGTCATCAATAAATATAACAACGCTTTTAAATGTCATGATTATTGTTGAAATATCATTGCGTTATGTGAAGAATAGTGTGAAGTATTGTTAAGAGTGTAATAGCTTAATAGATGTGAGCTAAATTAGTATGTTTTTTATATAAAACCAGGAAAATTAACTTCAAAGTTGACTTGTTTCTTAAAAAAAATAAGGTTTTTTAAAAATCTGATTCTTAGTATAAACCAGATAAGTTTATGGTTGGTATAATCATATCTTGCTTAAGACTATGCAGACCACAAATACAGGCCCGTTGTTAAAGTTATAGACAATAATATATTAATACATGTTAATAATTATTATTTTATAATAATTTGTCCAATATTAGAAAAAACACACATATATGTTCCTCAAATCATTCAGGCAAAAAATGTATTTATTTAGCATTCATATCTTTCAGTCTGCATAAAATAGCTACTCCGGTTTCTCTGAAACAACTTTGTTTTCCACAACAAAAATGATCTGCTTTCCAGCTTAGTAATGATATCCCGAGCCAATTTTTCTTTCATGCATTAGTTCAGTTATGTGATGCTTCCATCACGCCCCTTAAGACTTGCTGGTCAGATTTAGCTGCTGCATACTTTGGTATATTTCATCAACTAAGGACTATTTATAAGCTTCTTCATTAGAGATGCGTGTCGTGTTATATATACAGACAGAGGGGAGAGATAGAGAGAAATATTGGGGGATGGGGAAGAGGAGGAGAGAACACGCCACTGAATGTCCCAAGCCATTAGAACAAGGGATATTTCTGGTTGACTGAGCAATTCATTCTCGACATGTCACATTGAATTTCTTCCAATATAAAACACTGCTGCCTTCTCCACTCCAAAGGCAGATTGCCTGCACCTATTTCACCCAGTGAAATATTGCTTCTCCCCTCAAACAATCTTTTTCATCCCAAAGTTGTGAAAAAAAATTTGAAACAGTGATTAGTCTACGCTCACAGTGCACAGGATATTCTTTGGGGTTTTCGTACTTTTGCCGACTGCACAAGCTCATACTTTATGATTCAGCGTGCTCTTTTCAAATCGGAGCCCTCAACACACCAACATGTTATAATGTCTGTACATCATCATCATCAATTCTGATGTGCCCATATTCACTGTCGCACGGTCCCTGCATTCGCCATTCCATTTTAGGTGTTATTGATGTGATATTAGGCATCGCAGAGACAACAAGAATCAATTTGTTACTGTCTGCCTATAGGGGGCTTTGGTGCTGAAGTCAGAGTTTTACACTAAATCTATGTGGTGACACATGATGTAAAGAGGAGCACAGAGTCTTCTGGTTGAGCCAGTTGTATGATCTCTTGTCCTCAGCAGCATCTTGTGCTTAGCTGCAGCACTTCACAAAGCCCTGATACGGGAAGCCTGACTTTGCTCTGTGCCTCCGACAGTTCTGACAGACCAGCAACAGAGATTGATGTTGCCCAGATAGAAAATAGAGGAAGAATGGCAATTATGTCAGGCTAGGAGAAACATGTGTCTGTGCGCTGCAATACAAAAGGCTCTTGCTGCATTGTTATCGTTCGCAATAACCCAAGGTGTGTTTGGGAGTAAATGGATTGTCTGTAGAGAGCATTTCATCCTTTATATCCCTCCACTCCTCTCCTCTTTTGTCTCCTCTCTTTTTTCTCCAGTTCTGCAGTTTTTTCTTGTTTTGTCTTCTCAGTCTGTTGTCTTGCAGGCAATGCCGCTTTTTCTGTTGCTTCTTTAATGCCTTGTATTTCACATGTAGTGAATTCTGTTTCCTGATTCAATTGTATGCATCCAAGAGGACTGATATAGACTATAAGTTGCATAAGATCTATTATTTATATATGTTTTTTCTTTTTTCTTTTTTTTTTTTTAATCCAGCTAATGTCAAAATGCATACTCTTGCTATTTGAAGTGAACTGAATATCATGATTATCATTAGCGGTGGCCAGGCTTAAATCATGCAAGCACATTTAAACTAGCTGCTCTTTCATAATCAGTCACCGACAACATATGCGGGCTTTGTGGTACTCATGCCACATAGAAAACGATCTTAAAGCTATCATTATTGCAAATCCAAATTCCGCCACTCAAGAACACATTTTGGATGAGCTCCAGGTTGTAGCCCATAACCACTCTCTTTAAGTCCTATTTCACATTCCAATCAAAGGTGCAGCATTATAAGAAACTTCTCCACTATATACTGATTTCATTTACCGCACTGTGCAGCTATTCATGCTTCAGAAAACACAACCATTTATGAAGAATTTAACGACACAGTCCAGTGCTTGTCCAATCGAATAGAGTTGGAAGGGATGAGAGAGTTTGTCAGGGCCCTGGTGAGTCTACACTAATGGAAATGACAGTTTTGGAGAGAGACAGTAGAAGGGTCATGGCTCGGATCCAGCCACCCCTGTGTTTCTCTCCTGTCCAAACTGGCTGCCCTCCTGAGCCTCATCTCGCACAACTTAATACGGCGCTCTACTGAAAACACTGCATTTGTCCTGACATAATTACACTGTGGAAATCAATTACGCTGGAAAAATATCACGGGTGGAAATCATTAAATTGGTTGTCACCAGGCACCATCAGCAATTAGTTTTGACTAGTTAACTGACCGACTGCTCACGTTTATTTAAATGATGGTCTGAGGTTGTATGGCGGTTGCTGTAGTTTACATTAGGAAATGGCTCACTTTGAAAGGTTGCATGACATGTCATTTGTTTGATGGCAGTATATTCCTTTTTCCCTCCGCGTGGCAGTTTAGGAAGCAAGACGCTGTGAGAATTGAGCATGTAGGATTTGGATTGAAATTAACTGCTTGCTACAAATCAAAGATGTGTCACTCAAGCACAGACAGCGCCTGGTTAATTTATGAGCACAGAGATGAGCCTCTTTCTCTTCCAGACTCATCTATATCAGCAAATGGCACATTTATATTCAGCAGAGTATGAGGTTACATTTTGTTTTACACCTGTGTTGACATTTAATTCAAAAGACAACGGCCAAGAGGGTAAGGCTATTCTCAGACCCATTTTAATGTATTTCAACATTCAGCCATCATAAAAATGAGCCCCGATTTTATTGTGATAATGGAAAAGTAGACTGGAAAAGTGGATTTGGAATTGGTTTGCACATAATATCTTGTGCTATAAAAATGAGATTTGCAGCCATAGGGGAAAACAAATCAAGATCCTTTCTTCAGTTATTGGACCATGCAAGAGAAAATGCAGTTATTTTAATGTAGCTGGAAAATGATGCTGTGTTCATAGTGCCCATGCACTGTGTCCGTCTTGGTGCTCAGAGCATGAGGTAATTGTCAGGCAACAAACATGCATCTGTAAAAAGACAGTTTTGGAGGAACTGAGGAAATAATACAGGTGCTGTTTTTACCAATTCAGCTAAATCTCACTCAACTTAAACCAAACACAAGATTGCAAATGGAGCTTAAATGTGAAATCAAAAGAAATCGAACAACGACAAATAAAATGTTTCAGAAGTTTGCCTGACAGCAGAAACAATGTGCATGCATACCCACGCAAACTGCTATCTTCAAACCTGAACAGACTAGTAGATTGAAGTAGCCGGCAGGTTTAAGCCTGTAGTACTTCTATTTGTATGCAACGGGCAATATGTAGATTTAGATTTGTGTCTCGAGGCAAACAACCCTCAAGCAGCACAGTATTTCATTTCATGCTGAGCATTCAGTTGCAGTGCCGCATAAATATTCATGAGGATTCCTCTAAACCCATGATATAAACATAAGAATATGGCCGATGACAGGCATTGGCGAATGGTCCCATTGGATCAAATAGAATAACCTGTCTTTGATGCTGCAGAAGTATCAGCATTATTACTGTGATTATAGGACATACAGGAGACAGAATAGGACTTGTTAAAACATGGCTCCCTCTGTGGCTCATCCTTCAGAATAAGTTTGCCATGAGCAAAGTAGAGTTCAAATGGGCTGGGCTGATTAGAGCCGTCTTTGGTAACCAAGCCAAACCAATAATGATCCGAGGTCAACATCAACTGACTGGGGGTGCCGAACTTTTGTAAAAGACTAGTTCATGCATTCTGTATTTCTGAAAAGGAAGGCAACGATTCTCACAACACCCTTTGCTTTATCCAACTGGCCACAATCACTGCTTCAAACTGAAGATAACTGGGCAGTTTTGCAAATATTTACCAAATTACTTGATATATTAAGATTATGACTTGATGTTACCGGGACGGAAAGCCAAGTTATTGTAATCCATCCCCAGGTAAGCATGAATGTGTGTCCCAAATTTCATGCCATCCAATATGCTGAGACACTTCAAACCACAAATGGGCACCATGAATATCTGTATATATATATATATATATATGTGTGTGTGTGTGTGTATGTGCAGCATAGTTTGAAAATAAGTTTTTGATGTTCCCAGTCACAGTCATACTGCTAATGGAAAAGTACCATGTTCAACTCAAGTAGAGACAAGTATGAAGGAAACATTTTCATTGTGTACTCCAAAATAGAGAATATTGATATTTATCCTTGTGTTTTACTTTAGTCAAATAACTGTGAACACTGTAATTTACATGTGGAGCTAAACAAAGACCTGCTTCTTCCCTGTTAACACTAGGAGACGAACAAAAAGACGTTTGCCCTGACATGTTACAGAATAACTGATTGCATCCTACAAGAGCCCAGAACTATTAATCACCATGCAATGGACGTTCATTACAAAAAACTCATTACGCTGGACCATTTAGAATATGTGCAGTGCTATGGGGCACATTTATAATATTTTTCATGAGCAAACCTTTCTGGAGTAACAGATGTTCTGTCAAAACACAAAGTAATTAAAATCTTTAGTAAACTAGTGCAGCGCCCGTTGAAAACATGGCTATTCAGAATGGGTACACAGTGTGTACTTCTGGCAGTGGTAACGCACTACTACTAAACATGTCCCGTAGATCTCAGGAACCAGCAATCTACACCGCACTTCCCTGGTGCTCAGTAATATACCAGCCGAGTGTGATCAGATGAACGGTTGCAGGGCAGACATACATACAGAAAGACAGATAGAGACTCCCTCCACTTTAGTTAGATATTCTAAAAGACACCAACAAGACAGGTTTTCATGTAAGCACTGTAATGATGGTTCTGATTATTGTGACATTTAAAATGACTAAAACACTACGGGGGACCAAACCATATGCAATACTAGTCATTACATCTAAATCTACATCACATTCTACACTGACATACTACTACTACTACTACTGCTAATAATAATAATAATAATAGTACATTATATAATTTTATATTAACTGCAAATTTAAAGGGCCAGTTCACCCAAATCACAAAAATACAAGATGTACACCTCTAGTGGTATTTCAGTTTATTTTCCACAGTCTTGAGATCTCTCCTCTGAGATGTCACCTGACATCCCAGTATAATAGCCTTTAGGGGAATTCCGTTGTGATGCTTACAGCGTTTTAATGCATTGTTATGAAAACTCAACAGAAAGACATCCCCCCGTCTTCTTCGTTCTGTAAAAATAGTTCCCAATGAAATCTGCTGACAGTGAGGTCAATGCAAATTCAGGAGGCTCATCTATGTGCTACAGCTGCTTACTATGAAGAGACATTTAGGTCTTCGTGCAGTGTTAAATCAGGAGGTCAGTGAATTGAGTGAAGAACAGACTTTAGCCTGCGCAAATGTGTCAATAGGGAAGGTGTCCAAGTCACTGTGAACAGCAGCTGGTTAATTTTCCTCATTATAAAGCAAACAGTTATTCATGTAAATATTGTCATTATGTTTTCATGTCTTCTAATTAAGTAATATTTTGCAAGTCATGTAGTACAGGGAAAAAGTACATGATGTGTGATTCAGATTTATGCCTTTACTTATTGCCTGTTATTATGTGCTTTACTCATTAATTGAGCCAGTGTGCCAGGATGGGTTCTTGTTTTGATGTTTAGTCTCTTTTTCCTCTTACACGGGATTGATGTGGATACATTAAAAGAAATTAAACATAAAACTCAAAAAACCTGAGGAAATGTGAAATTATTAAAAGAAAACTGAAGCATATAATGTAATTACTTCTCGGATTTAAGGGGATGTCAATCAAGGGCGTATCTTGGAATCACTTAATGGGATATTGAAATATCCTCTTCCAGCATGTGGCATGGAAGGCAAGTGCTAATTAGTATGAATGACGAGTGCTAAGATGACTAATGCTGCTGAGGACAGGTTTTAATTGAGAATAATATAATGAAGTGTCCTGCAGATTTGTCAGTATGCAGTCCTTGTTCCTTATTGGTCCACAGAGGCCTCAGACTTGTAATAAAATAGCCAGCGGTATGTCCAGCAACAAGAAGTGTTTTGGGTGTTTTTTCTTAGCGCACAGGTGACATTCATTATTGGTTCATTTGGGACACAAATCATTTACTTTTGTTGTCAAATCTTAAGGAAATTGTATTTACTAATTAAACTGTCTTTACTTATTAGTATGTTTCAATTCAACACACAGTGTGAATGTTAAGTAAGAAGGGAGAAATTGCAATTCAGAACAGCCTTCCCTTCCTCTAATGTTTGGCAGATAGCATTTGGTACAGTATACCTACCAGCAGTCTCTGAATACAACAGTATGGCCATGAATTCAAAACAAACAGTAGCTTAGGGCATTAATTGTACTATACGTGTTCATGTGAAAATCTAACAGGCACAGATATGATTCAACAGTGCAAATCCAGTAAGAATAAAATGAAGCTTGTTTACCTTTAATGTCTAATCTCCCTCATTATTACAGAGAAGTGTAATATAGGCAATGGGGCCCAAGGGCTCGACATAAAACGCAAGCACAGAGGTTGGAAGGAGAGAATAAGGGTGAGGGTGGGGGCTGAAACCACAGCAGGTTGAGGTATTGTAAGCTGCTGTATGTAGCATGCACCAGACTATCAAAGCCAGCAGTGTCTCAGCTTGGTTTCAGGAATCAGCGGCGAAGCACAAAGGGCGCCTAATGCCTCCCTGTGTGGGTTGTGTGTGTTGGGGGAGAGTGGACAAGCTGTAAATACAACATTAACATATCACTACTAAATGAAGTTGATAACATGACCGTGTTAGTATATGGTTATCTATTTAGGCTACACAAGCATCAGATATAGATCAATTTGAGCATTTATATGGAGTTGTGTTTCAGGCTACCAAATAAATGTACCACTATGTTTACTAGCTACTAACTTTGTCTGTCATCCTGGGTGGGTAGCGTACAGTCACTTCTTCACTTAAAACTGCTTTCTTTGGTGTCAATGAGAGTGGGCTGACAACTGTATGTAAAGATGGAGGACGTGACAGCTCCTCAAAAGTGAGGCCAAAACATCTCAATCAAGCTCTGGCGGCTGGCTGCAGTATAAGAACAATTTGACTGATCGGCCTCTGTTTCATTCCTGTGAACTAATCAAGACTTTCATTCATCCTGCCGCCATCTGAAATGTAAGAGTTTAGTAAGTGATTGTTTTCAGCGATTAAAAACTTTCTCAGCTACATGGTGTATTAGACTGAGACCTTGGAGCAAAGCTCTCTTTATTAAAAGCAAACCTCCTCTTCGTGATCATGTTGTAGCTATTATCTTTACTTTAGGACTGCATCCAAGAGGGCTACAGAAGGATAAAGATGATGTGGAATAACTTAAGGCCTGAAGCACATGGTCTACAGAGAGACATCTTCTCTGATCTACTAAACAGAGTATCACTGCTGAAACAACCATTGATTAGGTTTTATTGCTTTTTCCCTTTCAGCCTTTTAAGATATTTAATAAAATATGGACAGTAGCTGAGGAGCATGATTATTATCAGATTTTATTCGGGACATATATTGTATTCAGATCAGTGATGGAAGTCGTAAGCGAGTTGTGTTATGGCTTGCTGTGAGGTTTGGAGTGTGTTATCCCTTAATGTTTTCTGTGCCTAGCTGCAGGCCACTGTCTATCTCTGAGAGAGTGTCAGACTTAAATTTGTCAGTGATGAGTGTGTGTGTGTGTGTGTGTGTGTGTGTGTGTGTTTTAAGTCTCAGTGGAGTGGCTGTTCACTCACACTCCACAGAAACGACCGTGCAGTCTTGCCACATGCTCATTTTTACTCTTCTAATGGCATGATGTTTATCTGAGAAGAGAACACTTCATGCTCTGAATTCAGTGATATTTTTCTCTGCCTCGGTTGTATCATGCTTCTTGAAAGAAAAGCTGTCCATTTCTTGCTTCATAACTAATAACTATTAACGCCTCTCTCAAGGAATAGATAGAAGCAATGTTTTTCTGTGGAACAAAACATTGTAGAGGTAGTTTATTAACCCTTTCACATGGTGTGCTGAGCAATAATAACAAGCACATTTTCAATGTCGCTGCCAGTCAAGGTGAAGTTACAACAGTTGTCAGTGTTTCCTGATGTACAAGCCAAAAACGTAAAAGTGGTTGTGACAGAAGTGCAGATGTGGAGCCAGTTCAGTGTCATCGCACTCGGGTATTTGTGAGTGTTCATCAACATGATTCATTCATGAGCAGCATATTGAAATGCATTTTGACTTTCGAGGAAGAGGATGTGAATGTTCCAAAACTTTCAGGAGGTCACTTAAAAGCAGTTTCACCAACCAATAATTTACCCAGGCACAGTGGCTAGTGAGTGTGTTTGCTTCCATCACTTACTCCCCAACTTATATTTTAGCTGCCTTCACCCTCGAATGACAAACTACTTTCTGACTCTTAGCTCAGTTGCTCTTTCAGCTGATGTTACTGCTCGTCGCTCCTGTCTGTTAAACTATGCGATGATGTTCAGCTGACATTTCAGTTACTTTCATTGGCTACATGTGAACCTGCTGTAAACTTCACGTTACTGACTTTTCAACTGCTTTCATTTCTTTCTCTTCAGTCGGCAAATTCAAGCACTTTCAGCGGTTCCACATCAACTGCTTTCATCTCTTGTTGTTTAGCTGAAGGTTCGTCTGCTTTCAGTGACCACACTTCTGCTGGCAGCTGAATTTATCGCGCTTTCACCAGCTCAGCTCCTCCCAGAGCTTGAACTTCAACTGAATCATCAGTTTCTTAATGCACTTACGCTTAAATTAAGCATAAGAGTGTAACAATCAGCTTTGTTACCCTCAAACAGAAATTACAGCTTCTTTTGCCACTCTTTCAACCACCAGTTCAGCTTCTTTTAATATTTCCACCAATTCCAATTTTATAACAACAAATTATAACTGCAAACTCACAAACACTTTCTTAAATAAAATATTAGCCCTCTCTACTTTTAATTACTTATTTACTTTATTTTACTTTTGCTTTATCATAGCGGTACTTGTGGAAGACAAGCTACTATATCATGACCTGTAAATAACAACCTAATCTCTCACATCATGCTACTTACTGATAAGTGAATTGTTTGATGTATGCATGTCACCGTCTCATTAAGTGTCTGTCCATAAATTAAACATCAGATTTAGCTGTAGCATGCATAATTTCTCCATGATAGTAATCATAACAGCCCTGAGCATGACAAGCATCTGAACTTCAAACCAAACATGACAAAAGTGAGACGGGAAATTAGGTTTTTGTAACACTTACACAGAATTGTCTTAAGCAGAACCTCAGCGGCAAACATCAGTCGCCAGTTATTTCTGATGGTGTCGCACATTGACAGCATCACAAACTTGATATGAAGGGGATACAGTAAATAATTATTAGGTTAATTAATGATTTTGCATTTATTACTCTTTTCTACCTACGTATAATTACTCTGCACCGCTGTTATTGAATCCAAGCAGGAGCCAGCAGAAGATAATTTGTTTTCACGTTACCAAATGGTTCTAGTGTTGCCAGGCTGAGAGGAAATGACATATGGTAGAAAAGCATAATTCATCTGGCTGAGGCACTGATACCCAACCATCAGAAAAGAAATTAATTCCGTTCCCCAGCTGCACAGCCAAACAACATTAAAAACAGGAATAAATAACAACAGCAACCGACGTACACACACCACACTCGTGTCGTATTGAAAACCAAACATCCAATAACCAGGCTGAATTGGGAATGAGGAGCTTGCTTATCTGATATGCGGTGTGTGGGAGAGTGCGTGGGTTTTTTTTTTATATGTGCGTATGCGCAAGAGTGAATGAGATTTGATTGGGTGGGCGTATCAGTGTGTGTAGTATGTGGGGGCATTGCTTCGTTATGCATGCAAGAGCCACTATCAAACAGGAACATGACGAAAAATGGTTTGCATATGCATCAATGTGTCCATAATTACAAAGTAGATTTCTTGGCGACTATCATGGATTGTTGACCATCTCTAAGCAAGCACTGGAGAGCGTTCAAATGAGGATTATCTCCTCCAGCACAGCCCAGCAGAGTTTAGCACTGTATGTCATTGATTAAGCTTGCGTATATTGCATGCCAACACACGTCCCACTTGCATAGTGTTTTCTTCTGTCTCCTAACAAGTGCTTAAATGCATCCTCATCTAGGACATGCATGCTATCTGAAAAGGTAAAGAAACATAGTGTATATTTTATGTTATTGCTATTATAAGTGCATTTATAGTGTTGTAAACATCAACTAATTAGTCTGTGTGCGAAGTATACTTCATAATTGTCTGGCATAGCAACATTCAGAGGTTTAGAAACATCACTAACACATTCGGCCACAATAACATCAGACAGTAAAGGCAACAAGGTCCATGTAAATGGAAATATCTTATTTTACTTCTGTGCACATATTCAAGAGGAAAATATACAGAAAACAACGTGGATATCAACATACTTGTTAAGATTTAATTGATCATAATGTTTTGCAGTGTTCTATTACTGCACATTTGAGCTTTAACAGTGTGTCTATTACTGAGCAGGAGGAGGGATACTTCGAGTAGCTTGAAAAGCATTCTGATTACCTTCACCTGCATCCAGTTAACACCCAAAGTAATTTAATGCTACAGACTTTGGTACTCCCAGCTGACAATGAATAAGAGGTGACACTGAAGCTGTAACATCACAGATTATTGAAGGGGAGAATGGTTTTGATTGAACAGAATGTACCGTCTAATGCAGGCATGTCAAACTGATTCCATAAAGGGCCGTGTGGCTGCAGGTTTTCCTTCCAACCAAGGAGGAGCACACCAGGCCAACCAATCAACATCAAGGGATCACTTAGTTATTAGCTGAAGACTGAGATCAGCTGATTAATTGATTCCAGCCTGGTGTGCTCCTCCTTGGTTGGAAGGAAAACCTGCAGCCACACTTTATGGAATCAGTTTGACATGCCTGGTCTAATGGCATAGAAAAAACCCATCCTGACATATTTCAAAGCAGAGAGCGTAAATAAAGACAATGTGACATTTGCAAACAGATGCGACACAACAGCAAAACGTTGCTTATGTGTTTTCATGGCCGATGGCGTTGATTTTCATGTTTATTCTGACTTTTCTCTCCACTCTGGGTAAATGAATGCGGCAGGTGAATGAAAAGACTCTTTCTGTGTGCTCACCACGCAGCTTGGAGTACAGTGAGCATTATTTATTTCAGCTCTTCATTTTAAAGTGATACTACAGTTTGTGTTAGAAACTCAGAGTGCACATGGTAAAAAAAAATTAGGCCTTTTTCATGGCAGACATTTTGATGTGTCGTGGCAAGAAAAGAGCAGGTGTAATTAATAGTGTTAATTATGGCAGTGTTCCTTTCAGGTGTGCATGTTCCGAGGTAATGGTACCGTGCATGCTGTCTCACTGACACGGCTTACTGGGACACTTTAATGTAACACAGCTATCATTAATATTATTAATTACACCTGTGCTTTTCCTGCTATGTCAAGTCAAAATGTCTGCAGTGAAAAGGACTGTGCTATATATAGATTTCAACTTCAATGTTCCACTAATGAACTATTCATCTTGTCTGATATCCACAATAGCAAATGTCTTAATTATATTACAACACAATTAGGTGGATTTTTTAATTTAGCTCCTTTCCAGTAATTTTCAATAAAAAATCAAAGTCCCGTTTCTTGCTTCTGTCTTTTAAAACTCTTCAGTAACCAGTAACATATCAGTGTTTTTTACTGCACCCAGTTTTACTGGCTTTGCTTCCTATTTCTTTATGACTTTCTCGTAACTCAAACCTTTCAACAGTTTCAGCACTAAACAATAAACTATTTTTACTTTTTCCTCATACATACAATACAGCTACCTGTAAACCTGATCAGACAGTCGTACAGTTGGTGGGCTTCTATGGATCCCTGGTGTGCACCGATTCTCCGCCAGTGCTGTGAAATACGTCTGCTCAAAAATAATATATCTGATCTGGTTGTCTGGAAATAACAGTTTCCAGCTGCCACCTAAAAGTAACACTTGCACAACCTTTTCTTGTTTCTGCCTCAGAAGTGGAGAAGAAAACTGAGAAGAGTGTTGAGAGAATGGTACACAGACTGCACACAGTAAGTATTTAGCGTGGTGTAATGCACATGGTTGTGTCAGGCAGCCAGGGATACAGAAGTGCTAGTCTGTATATCCATAGGCAACAGTATGCGGTTGGTTGGATACTCAATAGTGCGGCAGCACTGAAACCTGCCTTGTTGAATCATCACTACAATAATCAAATGCAATAACAAAGTTCCATTTCATTAATAAAGAGTCAAAGATATGATGAGTTAGGGAAAGTGACAATAATTAGTTGCTGATATTTTTGTTGATGTCAGAAGGTGGCATTGGAAGGACAACATTCCCTATTTGATCATATTGGAAGTGGCTCTGTCGCTGTAGATGGCAATCAGGTAAACCTCTGGGTCAACGCCAGCACCAATTCAGTAGATCGTGTTTCTTTCAAAACTGTGCAAATGAAAGGTGAATAAAGTTATTTTGGAAGCGCGTGTTTCCCATTTGACCAAGTGCTTTTGTTTGACTAAACTTAATAATACATTAATGACAGAGCAGATCAGAAAACACTCACATGCATCCATTTTGGAAATGTCATAGGTTGTTTTGTAAGACTGTCAAACTGACAAATTGCCATTTTTTCTTCCATTTATCATGAAAGTTCAAAAATACTTAAGATAACAACAATGGAGTGTATTATTCTGTGTGACCACCTCCACCCTTCCTGTTGGCTGGCTGTGGTACTTTCTCATAATTTTCCTATTTGTTTTCATAATTACTTAGATTATTATAGATAGATTATTATTATTATTATTATTATTGCATCTGACCATTATTTATATATGAGGTCTGAAACAGGGCTGGAGCCATTAGCTAGAAACATTAGTTAGAGCACAAGCTTGCCATGGCTTAAAATTGTGAGCATGTGTCTGCATTTCAAATGAAGAGATAAATGAAGTGTATCTAAATGATTACATTTTCCTACTGCAGATAAAAGATTTTACAAATATTTTTATAATATTTTTTATATATCTTTATATATCTTTAAGATATCTTTACTTTGAGAACCTCACCTACGGTGGTGGTCTGAAACTAAAAGGGTGTTTATGACGAACGGACAAACGAAAGATGTGAGTAGATGCAACCACTTCTGAGTTTCCCTGGAGGTGAAGACGTGTTGAAAAAGTTTCAACTCGAGCGAAAACAACTGCCCTTATCCTGGAGCTTCACGACTCCAGTTCATGAACTAACACAAACGGGAGGAAAGAGCTATCTAGCTAGCTTCAGCTAACATCTGGTCAGTGTGCTAGCTGTTTGAGGCGCATAAA
The DNA here is from genome assembly GCF_017976325.1 of Chelmon rostratus. NCBI lineage: Eukaryota > Metazoa > Chordata > Actinopteri > Chaetodontiformes > Chaetodontidae > Chelmon > Chelmon rostratus. The sequence continues at coordinate 21,193,246 of NC_055658.1, read as the reverse complement.
CACGGACTGCAAAAATGTTCGTATGGTCAACTGTGAACAAAACCGCGTGAAAATTGCCAGAAGTCAAATGAAATTAAAAAGTTGGAAGATGTACTCTCAAAAAAAAAAAAAAAAACTGGCACCAGCTCCCTGCTAGCTTTAGCATTTGATGATGCAACTGAAAATGTAAGGAAATGTAGCTGTTTACGTGGCTATAACCTGTCACTGTAAAAACAGTCAGAATACAAAGAGACTAGCATCACTTTAAAGTTAATGCTCAGACAAAACACTGAAAAGAACCACGTGGCTCAAAATCATCATCACATGCAAACGAAAAAAGAAAAAAGAGACTCCTGTAGTTGTAATTAATTATCATATGCCAACATGTCACATGGACTTAAATGCAGTGTTTTCATGGGAGTGGCTTCGTGTGTTTGGGGAGTGGCTGACTTGTTCACACATTTCGCCTTGTTCATCACAACGACAGGCAGAGCCGAAGGCAGGACTCGCGCGCCCGGTGTACTACAGCGCGCTCACTAATTGCACCATCTGTGGAGTGTTGTTGTTGCTTGTTTTACAAAACCCTCCAATCGCCGTGTTCAGCGGACGGGCGCGTGCGGCCAGCTAGCTACTTCCTCCTCCAACTGCTGCACCAACTACTTTTCTAAGTTGGAGACATAAAACTTCTGAGATACGCGGCGGAGGACGCGGACGCGTTTCTCGGCACGCGCGCTGTTTTGAACGCGCGGACTTACTTCGCGGTTATCGGCACCACTTTGTCACAGTTTTCATCCTTCGCTTTCCTGCGTCTGAAGGGGAAGGAAAAGGAGGTGGACCCACGCTCGGTCGCCGGTCTCGTGGCTTCTTTGTATACAGCAGCAGCAGCAGCAGCAGCTGTGTGTAAATGCATGGGCACACCGCGTCTGCTGCTCCTTAAGGGACAGCTCACTCGGCTCGGTCCAACCTTCTCGTGGGCTTCCTCGGAAATGAAGCGGCTGAACCAGGTGTAGAGGAGGAATACCAAAACTTTACCCGAAACCTCCCACCCCCCCACCCCGCCGCAGTGTCTCATTTAGCCCAACAAAGCTTGGGTCAGTTTCACCGCCTCTCGTTCTCCGTCTCTCTCTGTGCGCTTGGATTGTAAATCGGCAGAAACAAATTGATCTCCGTGCAGAGCAGGCTACAGCTACAGCCGCGCGGCTCCTCTCACACCATGGATGTAAGGTTTTACCCGTCTGCTGGTGGGAATTCTATTCCGGGGGACCCACCGAGCCTGGATTTTGCCCACTGTTTGGGCTACTACAACTTCAATAAGGTAAAGAGAAAGCCTTCCGTTTTGTGTTGTGTGACCACTCTGAGAGCAGTGCGCCCTAACTCCGGGCTGATCAGTCTTAGTGGCTGAAAATGTGCCCGAAATGAAGTTGAATTCAAACTAATCACATGCTCATTTTCTTAGCTGCCTCCACTTGCTTCTCCCTGACTTAACCCAATACTCATTACTGTCTTTCTGGAGTTGCTGCCCCCCCTCCTCCTGCCACAAACTTTGTTGTTCCGCATTAGTCATGGAAATTAAAGCAAAGACAGGTGTTTTGTCCACTTCCAAGCAGCCAAGCTGCGCTGCTGAACTCTCACCTGAGTGATGATGTGATCCACAGTCATGGGCGCCGCTGGCTACACAGTTACATGTTCCTAAACATCAGCGATGGATCATTGCATCAGCACCCCTCATTACAAGTATGTGCATTAGAATGTGATGATAGTGAGAGTATCCAGTGTCAAATTAACTGCCCTGCTGGACTAATCCTGTTTCACGACCCACCACACGATGCAGTTAAATACCACGTTGTGGGGACACTTTGGCATGTATTTGTCAGTGTCTAAATGCACAACAGCGTCAAACCCATTCTCACTCATTACAACTTCATTTGGAGTATTCGGCTAGCTTCGGCACACCGGGGTTGCTGCTGTTGATGTGCTGAAAATGACTTTTCTTATTATCGCTTTCCAACTTGACAGCTGGAAACACATAACCACAGAGATGGAAATAGACAGCACACGTTTTATCGGTTCGGTATGAATGCATTCATTGTCAGCATTGCGCTGTGTTGTGCATTTATCTTAAGCACGGCTTCAGTAAACCCTCGGACTGTCACACTAATAGAGGCGGTCACATGATGTACAGCAGTTTTATCTTCTCTCTAGATAGCCTATATTCTGTATTGTTTACAAGTTGTTTTATTCACTTCCCCCCCATCTGTACACAAGCAGCCCTGTCTCTGAATTGTGAATAGAAACGTTGCTGAGGTATGACAAGTTTATTAACTCTCAAAGGAGAGGCAGAGGTTATGTAAAACACAGTTGATAGTTTGTGATATTTTGTCAGTGACGTAACGCTTGAACTATTCAGCCCATTATCCATCAGGAGCTTGACTCCCTTGTACCTCAGCAAAAGGGAACATCACCACGACAGACGAATGACACAACTGCAGCATGCTGTTTTTATGAAGTTTAAACAATGGTGCCCCCCACATCCCCCTCCCCTCCACGCACGCACGCACACACACACACACACAGAGCACCCCCTCCCAAATTATTCGGCCCTATAGTGCTCTGTTTGCCCTTGCAATCTGATGCTGCTCAAAACGGTTACCAGGTTTGTCTCACTGTTTCATCAGCTCTTTGTCATGTGGCCAAGTTGTCATATGTGCCCAATTTCATCATGTCTTCATCAGCCTTGAGAAATTTTAACTATACTGCTTTGGTGTAAGAGTTTGCATGTGATTTTTTTTTCCTGCTCATAAATTCCCCAGGTCAAGTGAAATTTTCCATCTGTAACAATAATTGGCCACAATGCAAAAGGAGGCAGAGAGCGAGAGGGAGGGTGGTGAGAAGGTGCTTATCCAGTATCTCCACCAGTTATGTTGGAGAGAGGGAGAGTACAAAGCATGCATTTCATGCTAATTACAATGCCTTTCCATGGTGAACAAATAGGCTCTTTTGCATGCATCTTTCAAATAATCCTTCAGTTTATTTGAATCAGCTCGCTGAAAGGTGGCACTACGCTGAGTGGTTTGTCATCCAAAAGATTTGGCTTGCTCACAAGTCATGCAGAACTGAAGCATTACTTCTTTAATCCATTTATAAGCTGTCACTGCATCTTTTGCAAACAGCAAAACTTTTACAAGATGTACAGTTTTGATTTTGAGGCAGCACCCTCTCAAAACGCTGGCACAGGAAATGTTCAGTTTTAATGACAACAGAGACAAAATGGCCCAGAGGCACTTTGACACATCAGAGATTCCTTTAAATTTACAGAAAAATCCAAACGAGTGGCACAAACTTAATTAGGCGCTGCAGTCATGACTAATGAAGCTGCCTGTTTTTTGGCACTGAGATGAAGGAGAAACAGCGGTGCTGAAGAGAAACATGCCACAACTTCACACAGCTGAATAATGCTCAGAAAATAAATTTAGCAAGAAAAATCACTTTCTGTAATCTGTTACAATTACACACAGATCCTTTTTTCAAAACTCTCCTTAAAGCTGAGTTTCTGAGATTTAAACATTAAATGCAGAGTGTTCAGGTGGGTGACAGGGCTGTCACAGCAGGCTCCGTTTCTCTTAAACTACCTCGACTTAAGGTTGAACACGGATCAGCTGTGCTCAAGGGCATACCCGCCAGGGCCCCTGCTTTTACTGATTGGTTGTAACTGATTGGTTGTTACTTCAAGTTGCGTTGTTTTCAATTTATCTGTGGTAATGACTCCTAGTTTTACTGGCTCTTTGGCTTGTGTTAAAAACACCTGGTTGTAGTCAGGAAAATGTATAAGAGCTGCTTTTTAAAATTTAGAGAACTTTAAATGAATGCATGTGCTTGCATATTTATGCATGCTCTTATTTGCCCAATTTCTTATTTTGGTGATGCCAGTGATGCAAGACAGTTATAGTTATGGTTATGGTTTGTCTGGCCAAGCTCCTCAGTCATGAGCCAAAGACATGGAGCAGTTTGGATTTGACCGGTTTTGGTATTTGTAAAAGTCAGATGTGATTGACTTTAATGGTTTCATGAAAGGGATCCCCTGTTATCCCCATATTTATGGCCATCTGGTCCATTATTTCTTAAGGTTTAATAATGTTTCAGATACAGTATCCATTTAGTGTGGGCTTTCATTACCTCTGGGCGCAGAGAGACCTAAATTACCAACAGATGTTGATACAAACTCTTCACCTGCACTGGTGCTAACACTTGAGGTTTATTTGCAAAACTAATACCGCTGCTGCTGAGACATCATAATTCTTAGTAATGGGGAATTGCCCATACATTGGAGTATTTTAATGGCACTATTAGAGAAGCATACAGATAAACATGGGGACAACTAGCATATTGTAGATAAAAAGGTGCAAACTAAAATCATCCTGTGTGACCTACTGTAGGTGTTGAGTGCTGTAGGGGGAGGTACAACTTCTGTGCTTAGTAAAGTATTTCAACAGGCAAATTATCAAATTTCTTAAATTAAATTTCTTTATTTTATTGGTAGTGGCAGATTCGAAATTTGTGCATTAAAATTGGGGAAAAAAGAAAAAACACTTAGTTTGATTCGATTATAAACAGATACACCAGTTGCTCATTCCCCCTTTAACAATAAAACTGGCATTCCCTACAACAAGCATGGCTGAAAGTGAAAGTAACGTTGCCAACGACTCCACGATGCAGGACTTCGTTCCAAAAAGGGGAGCAACTTCAGTGGCTTAGAAGTGGTTTGGTTTGGTGGTTTTGAGAGACACAAAAGGGAGCATAGTTTGTTTCTGTTCATTCGGCTGCGGCACTGTGAAACAACACTTACAATGGTTGGGACAACCGTGATTTTTCTAAAGTGCATCCACATTTAGTCAGTTTCTGTGGTATTCCACGTTTTTACAGTTCATTCAGTTTTCATTATCAAGATCTGTCCATGTTTTCTGCATCGTGGAAGTCACAGGGCCCTGCCTTTGGTGAGTTGTACTCTGTGTTTTATTGTATTGTCAAGAATATCATTATAGCCGAAATATTCTGAAATATAGTGATATTGTTTTAGGGCTATGTCAAACACCACTATGGTACAGCAGCAAACCCTTGCACAATAACCTCTTTTGTGTCCAAACCATGGTGGCCCAGGCCTCTTTTGTCTCTGCTGTCCTTCCTGCTTCATCGGGAGGGAAGGGGTTAACACTCTGCTCAACCAGGGGGCCTTGTGCATCTCTCCAGTGTACACAGCTGGTGCCATTTCATCACACACATTCTAAACATATCCAAACACAGCTTTAAGTTTGTGTGTGTGTGTGTGTGTGTGTGTGTGTGTGTGTGTGTGTGTGTGTGTGTGTGTGTGTGTGTGTGTGTGTGTGTGTGTGTGTGTGTGTGTTCGGGGGGTGGTGGTAGGGGGGGTAACCTCAGAGGCTGTCTGCTTTGTCAAACTCAGCAGTTGATGGATATGACTTCAAGGTGCATGTTAAATGTTTAAATGTTCAAGAAGTGAATAGCTGATGTGTTTTGCTGAGTCTTTTAATTGTAGCTTGTCAGGAGATGTAGTTCAACAGATTTATTAAACACCTAATTTTCCCACCGAGATTAGAGAGTGTTATTTTTAGTCTGCCTCCTTGAAGACGTACTGTACTTTAGTGCTCCTGTCTCTGAGAATGACTGCTCTGTCTGAAAGACTGCGCTACACATATGTTTGAACAGGCAGATGTTAACATTTTGTTAACACACAACTCTCTACTTCCAGCGTGATGTCTTAACACTTATTTCCGCTGAACAAAGCCGATGATAGTTGCTATGATCCTACACTGATGTGGCAGCAATTGAGACAAATGTTTAGAAAAGTGAGTTTTAAGAGGACCCCGCTGATTGCATCTGTCACTCTCTCTCTTTTTTGAGATGTTGACATCTGGCACATACACACACAGCCCAACTGAGTCCCTTTGAATTTGTCGCTGTCTTAGCAGTATAATCTCATGATCTGGACCAACAGCCTAAACCTGTGGGAAACATAAGACCAGGTTGTGTTCTTTGTTTATGAGGTGGATATGACAAAGGCTCCGAAATCTTAGACAGACACAGACCATTACCCACATCAGCACTTGTAATGACCTTCTGTAATGCTGCCATCACTGCTCATAAATCCACTTCATTACATCTCTGCGTACATTACTCAGTGCGGTTCATTTGGGCAGACCTCACACTCTAAAGTTGTTTCTCAGCTGGTGGGTTGTGGACCCACCAGGCATCAGCGGTGCTTCTGACATGGCTGTAGACAAAGAACAGCTCACTGTACTGAGTTGGCCTCAGGTTTAGAGCTCATGGCCAGGAACAGACTGGTGCTCCAATGTAAAACCAGTCAAGAATCCATGCTTACATGTTGAACGTCATTACACAACAGGCCTACAGTGTGTGTATCATTGTGTGTTCTTCCTTGAGGATTAACTCTGGCTGTGTTTGTGCCCACTGAACAAAATGAGCCTTCTCTTTCTGCACTATTTGTGGCTTCATGGCTGTATCAAAAACATCTCATACAGTGATACAAAGAGGATGAATCCACAAGAGAGTCACGTTTGTTATTGGATTCTGATCATGTACACAACATCACTACATCATCCATCAAACCGTGGAAGTGCCTGAGGAGAAATGTTTATTTTGACAGTCATGAAAGAGGAGTTGGTTTTTCAGTTGCAGCATTTCAAGTCTGGTTATTAAAATGTCCCGTAAAGGAAAATTTGTTTTTTTGATTGCTTATATTTTATTTTGTAACTACTCTCTGTCCGTCCAATGCATAGTAGAAGGTGTAGATGGAGTACAGTGGAATCATAGCTAAATTGCTCCTTGCTTTGTTATTACTTTTCTCCAAAATGCGTCATTATTTGATGCATCATTACATTGCAAATGAAACATGACACAGTAATAATTCAAATGTTTCATTTATATTGATGGTGATTGAACCATCTACAGCATAAAAGAGAAATCCACACTCCCTGAGTTCAGTTGCAAAGTTGTGTGATACAGCACAAACCTATTTAAACTGTTTAAAGAGTATTTTGTGAGTAGATGCGCAAAGCTATAAAAGCTGAGCCCTTTCCAAAAGCATCCATAAGTCATAGTTCCACACAGAGACTCAACTATGAGGAAGCTGGTAATCTTATCTGCAGCTCCCCATAAAAGAAGAGTAGATGACACTGTCAAGGTCAGTGAGGGGTTGAGTTTTAGTTTTAGGATTTGATGATCTTCCAACAACACTAAAATACAACTTGAGTCAAGTACCAAAAGCACTTCCGTCACTGTTTTGCCAAGTTGTGTACCTGTCACTGACCCAAACAATAGTAAATCCACTGTTTGGGTTAGTTGATCTTGTAAGGTCAAAGGTAAAATTAACCTCCCGTGTTTGGAGGAGTCCTCTCATATTTCTGTGAAATACTGTGCACCTTTGAATCAAAGCAGGGCCCCCACAAGAGATGTTTTTTCCTCCATGATAAACCGTTTTAATCTGGTTTTGGTTCACTACATCTTTGACAGCCTCAACCTTGCTGACTTATTAAAAGGAAGGGAAAAACTCCCCGTGCCCCAGAAAACTGCTTTTACCGTGAATTAAGCAGTTTTCAAAAGGACCAGTCAATCACTTCTGGTTGGCTGATTCAATAAGTGTTGTGTCCCTTTAGTGGTTAGCCTTGCTGTTAAGACACATTCATTTTTAAAGCTTTCCAGAGAGGCAGCCATTCCATGTTTCATAGATCTTATGTCCAATTCTCTTAATGGGCTCACAGGCTGTATCAAAACATTCAGCTGTTTTCCTTTTAACTTGACTTGCTTGACTTAAACCCTTCTCCTGAGGTCTTTTCAGGGAGCAGAGGCCACTGACGAATGTCCCCCGTCTCACACAGTTGTAGGTCATATTTTCTATACTGGACTAGTTGAATTCATTGCTGCTATCTCCATGTTAGACTTCTTTCCTCCAGCTGTTCCTGTGATTTATTTAAAGTCAGCTTCCAATCGGTTAAATGCAGAATATCACATTTTCAGAATTTAGATGTTATTCCTGTAGCACATAAATTACTCTTGTCAGCCAAACAAGAACTATTGTCTGGGTGTAGGATTTATGCCTAAACTCCAATTTAGCTGTGACCATTCTAGCTAAAGCAGCCTATTCATAGAAATATTAGTCACTGTTGCACATTGTTCATCTATCAGGTTGGGTGTGAATTTCTTTCTCATTAGTAGTGTATGGGCTTCAGGTGTGTAAAGTATTACATGTTACACCGTGTGATTAATCCACCCCTTTTCTCCCGCCCCCTCCTACATCACACATTCCCATGATGCAGCGTGTTACCAGGTTGCACTAAAAGGCTTGACAATAGCAGCAGGTGTGCAAATATTCCTCAGACCCGTTGGGCAAAGAGCTTAAACAATGGGAGTAAATAGAAGTTTTATTTGAATGGTCAAATAGCCGACATGTTGGAGCAAACTGAGACAAACTGAGAGTTCAAGAAAGACTGATTTTCAATATAACCTGTAAATCACAACAAAACATGTATCACAAAAAGACGTAGAGATAATAATGTAATGAAGGTACGATGATGTGAATCCTGCTCATAGGTAAAATAACCAATGCTGGTCACTGTCAGTGGTGGTTTGGTCTTGTTTTACACAGCTCAGTTCCTGCTGGTGTATATTTAGTGTCTTCTAGATAGCTGTGATTGTCAAACACTCCTCAAACATAAAGTCTGTTTGTGGCAGTTGGATAATGTTAATGTATATCTGAGAAGTTATTGCCATAGCAATAATAACCCAGCCTATAAACCCACTTCACCCTCTAAATGAGCTTTAATAGTCTCCTAGATTTGGAAGACTGCCATCTCGCTCTGCCACATGTTGATTGGATCTTTTATGCACATGCATTAGCTTGACAAGAATATTCTCTGGCGTGAATACTTTGTTATTTGCCATAATTCATGTTCAGTTTGAATGATATCAAAATCTCAGTACAGTGCACTGATGGTGGATTGTCTCGCTGTGCCGTGATGAATGAAGCAGCTGTTCTTAGAAGAATATGCTCACCCTTTCTGTGTTCCCTGTACTTGGTTTGTCAGATGTAAAATGGCCCTTCTGCACAGCAGCTATACAACAATCACTCTTTGTTTTTCTTTCTGCCCTCAGTCTTGCTGAGTCACTAATCCATCTCTAATATTTACAATTTATTTACATACCAAACGTTTGTGCAGACTGTGCAAACCTGACTTGGAGCACGAGACAGGACTCACTGACCTTTTTCAGTATTGATCCAAGATCACAATCTTCCCCGAACTCTTAACTAAGAGCTTCGAGTTGCCCAAAAATAACCCTAAAAATGTTAATCATGCTTCAGCTGCCAGGACTGGATCCTGTAGGGTCAAATCTAAGATGTTCTGCAGAGAAGATGGTTTTTAGAAAGCTCTGTTGACTCAATACATCACTCTTGCATCATTCTTTTGGCTATAATTAACCAACAGTCATCTTCGTTTGAAGGAGCAAAACGGTCAACATGTTACTGAAATACCCCAGCTTTGAGGATTCTTTATGTCAGATGAAATTCATGCAGTATTCATGAGTCTGTCTGGCTTTTATTCAGTTACATGATCAAAAGGAACAATGAACATGGCCTCAGGAAAAAGCTTCAGCCACATAATACAGGTCCAGTCCCCGAAACCTCGACTGGGACCATGAATGGGGTCCATGACATTCTTGAGCCGACTTCTGATATTTTCGGGAGTTGAAGTCGGGGCTCATTCACAGCATGTCCTTGTTTATTGTAATGTGTGTGTTTCTGCTGGCTCGTGGATTTTCACATGCGGTCATAGTGTGGTATGGCAGGAGTAGAATCAAGATCAAGGTCTGAGCATTGGCAGGGTTTCCCTCCCTGGACTGCTACTGACTGACGATTCTTTCAAATGACATTCCTTCCAGGAAACCGATCTAGTTCCTCATCTTTGGAGGTTCTGACTCACGGTGTAGCTTTTCTAATACCTGCGCAGGCTAGGGAAAGGGATCTCTCTACATTTGTGCCTCTCCCGCTGATAAACAAGAAGAGAAGCTGAATGATTACACTGTTTCAAAGGCATTACAGGCAGCTGATTAAAGTGTTAGGTCGGAGTTAGCCAAGGTTAACCGTCCATAATGAAACACTTTGAAAATAATGATACGCTGCATGGTTTTATGAGGGTTTGTGGCTGCTCAGCTCAGCGGTGGTGACCTTCACCAGTTCCACGAGCTAACCGTAGCGATCCCGCAGCACCCCCGTAGTTTCGAGACTCCATTAGCTTCTGATATGCATCTAAGAGAGCAGACCTCATACAATTCTCTCTCTCTCTGTAACCAGCCTGGTGTCAGTGAGGTGGCGGAGCATCTTTCTCACTCACATCATGAGATATGTCTTCAGCTACTGCTTTGATTTGTCAGTGTGGATATGTGGCAGAGCAGGCCAAAATGAACGAGTCAGAAAAGAGTGATTTTACATTATGTTTTACACTGTAGCCAATCAGCTGGCACTCATCCAGAGAAACCTAAATGAATAAAAAGTGAATGAAACTTCAGTTCTGAGACCATAACACAATCAACAGCTATCATGCTTTTGAAACCAGATTGCATAAACAAATGATTGAACAATATTACACCACTTGTGAGTATTTGTCATCTGTTATTGCTGGGCATGTGGTCTGTTATTAAAAAGAGCTGCATATTGTACACCTGGGTAGTCTGGATTATACTCTTGCCAATACTGAAGTTTCATATTGAAAACTGGCTTCAGTGCCATGCTATATGATTACTGAATAAGTAATACCTGTCTAGAAGGAGAAACAACAATATTACTTTTGGCTGAAAAGTACATGATACTTTTGGGATGTTATAGTCTGATGAAATGTGAACACTGCTGTATGTAAATCTATTGTGCTGGAGCTGTAATGCTCTCTTTCTTTCCCCCACCCATCACTGTATAGTACCTGTACTTTTATGTGGATTATTGTAGCCTTGTGTATTTATATGTCAAACCATAAAATTATATCTTTTTTATAAATGGAATTTTTAAAGGGTGTCTTAATATCATACCCAAAAGACTGAGAGGCATATTAATAATTGACAAATGTGGACACTTCTGCTTTAGGAAATGTGTTAAACTGCCACAGTATTTGTTTATAATTAGTCATTCAACAGCCCGTAAATTGCCTTTTACGACAGTTGCTACTGAAGTGGGATTCCATAGTGTTTTGCAAATTAGTACTGTATTTTATGTAATTTGCTGATTTGTGCTATTTGCTGCTGTGTGGGGGGTATGGGGGATGCATGCAAATGCATAAATAGATGTATTAGCCTATTGACTGAATACACAGAGGCAGATTCCTATCAGCCTTTGCTAATTTAACAGTGAATTGTCACCAAATTTAGCTGAACATGTATCAACATGTACCCATCTTACTGTAAGATCACCCAGTCCGAACATAGTCACTAGTGTGTGTTGTTATTGTGAGGTGGGCAGAGACAGCTCATGTTCGCTTTCACTATTGGTGGGTATTGATATTGTTAGAAGAATACATTCCTAACAGGAACTAATTAACAAATAAGAATAATTGCCCCGTCCTTTCATTCATCACCACAGTCTCTCATAACAGGTGAGCTTCGAGCAGAAACAACAAAGTAGTGCATAAATCAAAGTAGTTTCCTTTGCCAAGCCAAAACCCCCTGGGAGTTACCTTGGTGCTTAATTAAAATCCAGAAGGATCATGTTTTAAGTGTAGGTGAGTGAGCACTGAATAACAATGACAAATCATGCCCCAGAGCATTACTGGTGTGTCTTGGAAAAGAATAACAGCATCTCTCTTTGTTCTGTACAATATAAATAAGATATAATGTGAAAGAAAGCTGTTTTCCGTGCAATGTGGCACCAGAACTGTGGTAATTAATATAGCCCTTCCTGGCTGCAGAACCTGCCAAAACCAGCATTGACATATTAATCTCTTAATTACCCAAACAGGATTATAATGAAACAGCTCATTATTAGACATTATTTGATGGTTTACCCTTTTCAGTGCACTATTTATCATCATTTTTAAGCCTTTCAGTCCCTCACATATATCTGCCAGCGGCAGAATATAACCATACTTCTGCTGAAATGGCTGTCACAGGTCTTCACTTATTATTACAGGTCCAACAGGATGTGACATGTGAAAGGAAGGCAGTGGTTATTATAATTAAAGAAATTTTCATAGAAATGTTACCTCAGCTATTCAAAGTGATCATATGTAACAGATGTTAAATGATTAGTGTAGTGAAAATTACGAACTAATGGTAAAAATGTAGTATGAAATTAGTAGAAGAGTCATAAATTCATCAAACTCACTTTGTAGTGTCACTTAAACCCTGTATGTGTATATGTAAACCCTGCTAAAGTTAGCCCACATTAGCCACCACAAGCTACTGCTCATATCAAACTCAACTGTTTCAGTAAAACCCCTGAGTGTATTAAATTCTTGTTTTTTCTTATTTCAGTTATTACATAGTCAAATACTCCATTTGAGGTGGCTACTACAAAATCAATGGTAATAAATTAGTAGTGGCACAGAGACATTTGCATCTACATTCTCTATATTGTACGTATTATGGGATGTCAGGGCTATTGTTGCCCTCGATCATTGAGTTTCTGGATCTGACCGTTCTGCGCTGACCAGGGCAACCAACAGTGACTGGTCTCTGGACTGCAGCCAGAGATGCTTCAGTAAATCATCGGACGAAACACGATGTAGAATCAGATTTTCTAGGGACAGCAATCAGAATATAAACTGTGCTATGTACTGCTGTGTCTGCAAGCGTTGTAATGTACACTGGCTCTTAGGAGAGGCTAAAAAAAGAAAAGTACATTATAAAAGGGAAATGTGTGTAGTTATCAGCAGAAAAAGCCTCTCCCAAGTCAAATCCGCTCAATTACAGAGCTCTGGAGAGCTATCCCCAAGCAACCCTTCCATTGGCTAATCAGTCACAGCAAATTGCAGCGGTGAATATTTCAGACTCGACAGATTTCAATAAAGACATCGTGATTATTTCACTGTTGTACACTACCCTCAAATAATTTTAAAGGCCTTCAGCCTGAGCCAGCATGAACTGCATAACACCTGATTTAAGAAGGTGAAAAAAGTCGAGGGAGAAAAGCAAACACAAGCGCTGTCAGTCAAAGTGGCAAGCTAATTGGGTCGATCTCTTTAGCGAAGATGAATGAAGAGATTAACTCTCCCCATGTGTCCAGTGAATCCACCCCTCTGGCTCCAGGTAAATTAGCTGATGACAAGTTGACAGTGGGAATTCTGTTTCTCACTCTGACTTCAACCTGCAGTCAGGATTTCCAGCATCTCTCATTGTGTTCTTACAGGCTTTGTTTATATATTGATTAATTGGATTAGTGAGATTTGTCGTTCAGGGTTTATTAGCTGAATGCCCCTGACTGACATGGGAAACCTTTTACGTATATTTTAGGCATTTAAAAGGTTCAGTTGTGTTAGTTATTTACATTCACTTGTTCGTCATAGCTGCATGTAAACAACAGGATGGCAAGAAATTTGTACTACAGTATGCTCTCTGCACACGATATATACTGGCAGAGAATTGGAGTAGCAGGTTAAACGTGAGCCTAATGAAGACAAATGAAGAGCGATGGGAGAACATGTGCACAGAAAGGTGTGAGTCAAAGAGCAGACTGTGACCTGCTCTCATTTATTTTAGGGGAGAAACTCACAGCATGGTCCTAAAATAGAGGTCAAGGCTCAAATGCAGAAAATGTCAGTGACCCCTTTTGTTTTAGCCGCCTGCACTGGAAAAATGGGATAGAAGTGCACAGAGGGAGCTGTGGTCAAAGGAGGAAATCAATACCGCTGTAAAGGCTGGTTGTACAATTACAATGTAGACGATTTTTTTCAATTGTAAAAAGAGACAGACTCAGGGTTATTTACTTGTACACATTGCTGTGCGGTAATGTTGGAGGAATATGTCAGAACCACATCTACAGGACACAAAGCCGTGTGTTTGTGCACGTTATTTTAGTTAACCAGTTATCTGTTTTTTAACTGCAGTGTGTATTTAATTTATATATCTCAGATGTGTGTGATAATCTGATTTTAACTAGTTTGCCCAATAGCATATAAAGAGAAATTCAGCTTAGAGAAGTGGTTGCATTTGGTTGGCCACACACTGACAGATGTCATCAACAGATAAGATTTGCAAAGAGCCTTTTACTTTTTTTTTTTTTCCATGTGTAAACACTTAGCTAACTTACCTTGTTCTCTTAAAAAAGCACTGCTTCAACAGACAGCAGACCTCCAGGTCTCCATGTGCCTTTGATCTCCAACCTGTCATTTTACACAGAGGAAAGGAATCGTTTTTTCATTATGACTAAAAGATGTGTAGCGTGTCTTTGTTCCAAATCTCTTGAAATGTCAGTGCAATGATATGGAATCAAAGTTGAAGCTTAGTGTTTGTAATTATTCAAAGCCGGTATCTTAATCTTGCAATGCTTTTGAAGTAGGAAATGTTAAAGTGACATTTTGAGTTTAAATACTCTTAAAAACATTAGTGAAGCTCTTAGCCTGACGCTTGCTGTCACAAGAAAAACAATGTCTGCAACTCGACAGCCGTCAGGTTTGCTAATGATGTCCTGGTGTGCTGTCAATCTACTAGATGAACGGACAATAGTACGCCAAGGAGAAAATGCTTGAAAAGGCTAATTGCTTTTAAGAGCCCGCTCAACCATTCTTTAACTACTATGTGTGCACAGATGTCTTTTCCAGCTGCTATTTCATTATGGATTTCAAAGACATTACAGACGCAATGCTCTGGCTTTATTTGTGAGCCTTTGTTGTTGCACATCAGGTCATAATGATTATGGATACAGAATTGCTACCACAGGGGCAGGGGGAAAATGGCAAGTGCAGAAACAACACAAAGCACAACATCTATAGATGTGTGCATTTTATTATTTCACCTAATATGCCCCAGTCATTCCGTTAATCTCTGCCAACTTGTTGATTGTCAGTTTGGAGACACATTTCTGGAGAGGAGCCCGAGAGTATTTGCAGCCGGACCTCTGTCAGTAGCGCCAAGCAACACAGCCACAAATTGGAATGTGGTACAGCTCCGGGAAAGCAGCCAAGATTTAAATTAGACAATAACCTCTGCTCTCTCTATATTGCCTCTCTTTCCAGCTGCAGGCCTAGCCATTTGTTTAATACAGTCAGCCCTGTAGTATATAATAGACTGATATATGAGTCACTGCTCAGCAGTTTGTGTTTTTCAGATTTATAGAGATTGAAGAACCGGTCGGTTTGTGCTTACTGTGGGCTTATTGTAAGAATAACAGAAAAGACACAGGTTGCACACCAACTAGGAAAGTATTGTCACAGTAAACACTGCAAGGTTTTAAAATCTATAACTGGAGTCAAGAATTTTGATCAGCAAGTACCTGGAAGAGACAAAGAAAATACATTTGAATTATTATCTTTTCTTTTAAAGGGTTTTTGAGGAAAAGATTAATGTTTTTTTTAAATATCACAGGTCCTACAAAGAATATCTTTCATATTGAAGTTTATGTTTGTTTGCATCAAATATCATTCAATTTTAAAATGAGAGGGACAAAAGTGAGCTAGCCAACAGGCCAAGTTGCTATACTAATGCAGATTTTAACATCTTTATGTTGTTGCTAATAATACTTTCATTTAAATGCATGTTATCTGCCCCATTTTAGCCAATGTACAAAACCAAAAGACTTTTCTTTTCTGCCATTACTAGATAAGGAATAGAGAATTGTGTTGAGTCCATCACTAAAAGCTCTTGACTGTGCACATTCCCAAAGCCGGTTATAATGAGTGTATTAGCCAGTAACGGCACACAGGGAATAGAAAAATGCATCTGTGCTGCTAGAGCAATAAGAGAGGACTCAACTCCCAGCAGCTTTCAGTGGCGCTTTATGTGAGTCCAAGTACCAGAGCTCACAGCCATCCGACAAACCAAGAGAAGCAGCACAAGCATCACCATTAGCATCACCAAAAACAAACCTTTATCAAGTGGCAGAAAGCTGTTACTCTCCCTTATGACATTTAACTGTGTCATTTTTAGTTATTAGCTTCCTGAACCCCACACCTCTTGCTCCGTAGTGGCAGAACGGCAGAGCAGAGCAGAGTAAGCTTGGTTAAAATCCACAGCTCTGATACCATCTTGAGTTGGAGTTGCTTCAAAGCTGCTGAGAGTATACAGCCTTGAGACATGGCTTAGCAGTAAAAGCAAGACAACACCACCAAGCCAAGCCTTTCTCATGTTGCTTCCTCAAGAGCTGTGTGTCCATGCAACAGAAGCCATTGTGAGAAAGCTACACCATGTTTCTGAGACCCTCTCCATTGCCTAAGCTCCTTTGTGGCTGTGGGCCAATGGCTTTGCACCCCACCAGATCAAAGATGGAACCCCATTTAGCTTGCGCTTTCTTTTAGGATTTGCTCTTGAAAGTACAGAGCAGACTCAACAGCTAGGAATAAAATGGGATGTTGAATTTTGACCTGCACAGTACTGAGACTTCAGGGCTCAGGCTACGGGTCCATTATGACAAATGCTGAGACCGTCTTTGTTTTGGCAGCATTTGCAAGTCTTAGGCCTCAGAGAAAACATAGCAACATGGTGAACCTCTGTGTATTTTAGCTCGATTTTGTCACCTCGTGTTGGATGTGGCCGGATGATAGAGAAGACCCAGGGTGTTAGCGTTATTTTAACGAAATATATGGCCATGATTAAAAAGTTAGGGATGATACAATTCAATATAAAGAGTATTTTTAGCCCCACTAGTGGTGTGACTCTAGGGATGACTCTGTCACAAATAGCTCTATTTCCAATAACACTTGGATGGATTGCCAAAAAACTTTGTACAGACCTTCATGGTGCCCAGAGGATGATTCCCATTGACGTTGGTGATCCCATGACTTTTAATCTAGCTCCGCAAGGGTTTACATTTGGTTTAGAGTGAAATGTCTCCAGGTCTATTGGACTGATTGCACATTTGTACCCCCCATGTAAATTTTGCCTCATTATCTTTGATCTAACCACCATCATCATCACGTGAATTTTTTTTTATCAGTCCAATACTTTGATATCTGACTAAGTAAAAAGATAAAAACAATGGCATTGCTATCAGCCTCAGATGTACTTTGTGTTTAGTGCTAATTCACAAATGTTAGCATGCTAGCACGCTAACCTAAGACTGTAAACATGGTAAACATTACCCGCTAAACATCAGTGGGTATTTCCATGGTGAGCATGTTGCCATGCTGACATTAGCATTTAGCTCAAAGTACTGCTGTGGTTGGCTGTCCATAGCTGTATTTGTGTGTTTAAATTGAGAGACCTCTTGTTAAATTACAGCATATGATCTGACGGTCCCAAAATGTCTTTGGTAATGTTTTCTTACTCAACGCAGTAGCTAAATTCGCATAATACTACTGTGGTGAAAGAGTGTTCTAAAAATGTGTAGCATGTGTTTTAACTTGTTGTAAAAGATGAGTGATGAGTATTCAAGATGAAAATACAGTGTGTGCCAAGTTTACTTTTCTGTGATTGACAGCTTTTCTGCCTGAACTAATGTACTGATGCTTGAAACTCACCTAATCTCATTCGCAAATACTTTAAAAGAAATGCAAAGATATTACAAATGCTGTTTCGCCCTAGTCTGTTTGTGTCTCCATGTTATCACTCTCGTACACTGCGTCTGTGCTGAATATAAATGTAGCCCCAAGGAATATGCTGAACGCACCAGCTAAAGCTCGCCTTTTACTGTCTTTCAACACTGCCATAATGACTGGGAAGCTTGAAAAAACATAATACATATTTGCTGAGCTGTGAAATCGTTTAAAGTTTTTCCTTTATTTTGATAGTTAAGCTTGTCATTTTGGTTGGATATGCAAACTTATTTTCATGCCCCGTGACAGAACTTGAAGAACAGAGCCGTTGGGTTTTGTCATGACAGCGTCCCTCTATAATGTCTTGCTCATATACTATTTTAAAGACCTTGATGATGACATTTTCCAAAAGATAACTGTCCAAATTTCAACCTGACTCCTGCACAGTCTGTCATTCTCTGATCAAACACAAAAGAGGGGTAGCGTTCTGTCAGAGCTGGTTCCCTATCATTGTTGGAACACGTACCAGGAAACATGGTCTTCTGTGGCAGGTTTGATCTCTCTACAGGGGTTTAAACTATTCCTCTAGGTCTTTGTTGACTAAAGCAAGCTGTGATGGCACTTGTTCAGGCCACAGTGTGGTGTGAGAGAGGAGATAATCAGCACACAGCCTGAACAAAACTGTCATCAGCTTGATTCAGATCCCAGATAAGACCAAGACTTTTTCTCACGCCAGATCCTCTGCACTACTGTGGTGGCACTCACGCTGAGAGGCACAGGAAGAGTGAGATGCTTACAATGAACTTCCTCTCAATTCTGCCCTATGCAGTTGAGGACTAGCAGTCCTAATGGTGGAAGACAGTGCCAGGCTAGAGGAGTAATGATTTTAGCTTTAAACTGAATTACCAATCGATTCGGCCTGCAGATCAGAACACAGGTTGCGAGCCGACTGTGTGGACATGGTGTGTTGTGGAGTCGCTTTACAAATTGACTGCTGCACTCATAGGAGGAAATATATCTATATATGTCAGCTCGGCACTGCTTGTGCAGCGGCCTGCTGGGCGTGAATAGGCCTTGTGATAACCAGAGAGGCAGCTGCGGACTGTTTACGCTGAATTGGCTTGCAAATGAGAATGTATTTGGTCAGGAGGATCTCGGGAATCAGAAGATAACTTTTCCAGAGGCGATGCAAGGCCTGACCAGGATTGCCTTAAAGGAAACGGTGCTGCTCTTTTGAGTCTCCAACCCCCGTCACTGAATAAGAGATTTGAGCCTGCTGGTAGGCTGAGCTGTGAAGGAAATTGCATAAAATAATATATAGAATCAGAATCAGCTTTATTGGCCCAGCATGCATGCAAGGAATTGGACTCTGGTTTTACATAATATAATATAGCAAATTACAGCGGGTTTCTCTGGATTGGAGGTTGATCTTTAACTGTGGTGTTTTTGCTGTCTTTTATGGAGACCACTGCAGAACATATTAGCCCAAGTGTCATGTTCCAGAGAACACATGCTAGGCTGTGATTACTGAGCTCAAGCTGAACTGTAAAATCGCTTGTCAGCAGTTGATATGTTTCTGGAAAAGCCTGGGCTCTAGATTGAATTAGTTTGGTGGTTTTCAGTGGGGAGAAAGAATGTGTCCAATTTGGTTACCTGCTGACAGACAGCACACATATTGAGACTTTTTCATCGTACTGTAAAACCAGGGAAAACCAGTGTGCTGAACGTGATTTGAAAATTCAGATCAATGTCACCTTGCATCTTCCCCAGTTGTTCTTAATCATTTAATCACCATTGACAAAGCAGTATTTACTGCTCAGATGAGAAGGTATAGGCCAGTGCATGTTTATTTTCCATTTGTATGCATGCAGAGATGGCAGCTGTGCTATCAGAGGCTCCTCGGGCGTGTATTGTGTGGATCTTGGTTGTCCAGTTCATGTTTACTGATAGGATCTGTGTGGTTACTCCATCATATGGGGGGTGAGATGGGGTCATGTTGGTGCAATATTGTGTTCGCCCTGAGGTTGAAATAATTTTGTTTGTTATAATAGCTGTAAAACACCTTATTTCCCACTGGACATTCTTTCATACAAATATTCCTGCACTGGGATTTAAAAGGTGCGGGAAAAAACTCAAGCATGAAAATTATGCTGGCTTCAGTCAGAGAAGTAAAAAAAAATGTTAAACAACATCAGCACGCATGTTGATGTTGTTTAAAATCTGGTTGTAACTCTTGTCTGATAATGAATAACTGAAGCTTTCACCACGATTCAAAGAATATCCCTGAAGTATTATCTTGACAGAGAATAAGAAGAAAGGCAGCACTGTGCATTTTCAGAAAAA
This sequence comes from Chelmon rostratus, assembly GCF_017976325.1. NCBI lineage: Eukaryota > Metazoa > Chordata > Actinopteri > Chaetodontiformes > Chaetodontidae > Chelmon > Chelmon rostratus. The sequence continues at coordinate 21,173,228 of NC_055658.1, read as the reverse complement.
CCTAGAATTTCATATTCATCCCATTCACTGCGAGGTTGCTTGGTTTTCTGTCTGCCTGCGATCATGCAGACAGTGGAGTCTTTTCACGTTAGGATCAGGGTCCATGTAAGCTCTTAATTCTCTCCTGTTAAACAGTTATTGAAGAAATGTGCTGGTGGTGCAGAAGGAGTAATAAAAACACTGAGTGCCCAGTGTTTGCTCTGCCATGTAGCCATGTCTGGCTCTTAGAGCGACTCATATTACAGAGCACCTTTAACCGTGAATCCACTGTTAATAAAAGCCTCCTACCCACAGCTATTTTAAATCACTCTTTTCTATGGCTTCCCTTTGGGTCCTTTCTACAAGTACAAGGCTGTTTTTTGGAAATGTGAATGTGTGAGATGCTGGTTTCTTCGATGCACTTAACATCAATGCCTGAGCTGTTGCTATAGTGCTGGCCGAGACATTTAAGGCCAGGTTGTTCAGGAGCATTTATTTAGCAAAAATCAAATGATTCTACTCCTCAGATTTCCTCAACATTTCATTTGTGTAACATCTGATTCCAAAATGCTTCTCCATGCACACACACACACACACACACGGTTGTTTGGCCCCTCACATGGCCGCCTCAGCTCTCGTCTAGCTCGTCACATCATTTTAATTACAGAGCCTTCATTGTCTGTGCTGACCCATTTTAGCGCGATCCCTTACCGTCAGCTGCGTGGCCCCTCCAATCACACTTAATTTCATCTGGCATTTGACTCAATCGGCACTGCCGCGAACACGAGCGGCAAATGCCTTTCCCCCCCCAAAAAAAATGAATTGGGAATAACAATAATAATCTCCACTCCCTGCTCTGGTCGTCCGCTGAGGCCTGCGGCCTGGGCTGCTCCGCCGCATGGTACAGCTTTTAATGGTGAAGATTGATACCAGTGGCTGGGGACATTTCTTGGGATGTTAGTCACAGTTCTCTGAGGAGACGTGGAACTGCTCTTAAAGGGCCCTGGAAACA